>NC_143012.1:280837142-281089642 GCF_055824585.1 Amblyomma mixtum | reverse complement strand
GAAATAAAGCCTGCTGATGAAAATGAGTATGTTCAAATATATCGCAGCCCATTTTTTATGCGCTTGAAGAGATTCGATAACAGAATCAGAGCAATAAATCACGTGTACGTTGGCCTGTAAAGGCATTAAACACTGCTATCAGAACTCCACCTAACTCAAAGCAGCACCACTTTCCTCGTAGTGCTCATTTTAAGTGACTGCTGTTTTCTGAGTGTTGTTAAGGCAAAATTGCACGTAAATCCTCCTTATGGGTAAATAATTATAGGGTTACATTGTATATTCTCATTTTAGATCTGCGTTGGACAAATATAAGAATGCCGCTTATTCTCCGCACAGAAAATCTGCTAACAAAATTTTTTAATTAACTCGAAAATTATGCATATTTTTAGCGCCCAGGACAGGAGCACGAAACAAAAACGAAAGCCAAACAGCAGCGCTCGTGTTTGCCTTTCGTTCTTTGTGTCCCTATCCTGGTTGCGCTGAAAATATGTATACTAATTAGCCACAAATCGAACTATCCCCACAGCTAACTCTTTTACCTAACTGAGTCGCTACAGAAGCTTGAACGCTTCTTACAGACTTGCGGGCGCGATATTACGCGCTCCACTCGGGGATTACACCTAAGAGCAAAGCGGGCCGAATTCTCAGGCACTGTTCTATTAAGGCTTCATGAGTGAACGCACTTAGGCGGCGGCAGGATGGTACGTTTGGACAATGGCCTATGCGTTCGCCGGAGTACATCATTTATGAGTCATCATAATTAAGCTTGTGCAAGCCAAGCCAGTTTCGCGTAGCGCCTGCGGCTGTGGGAGGATGTCGCAAGTTCCAGGAGGTTGAGTTGTTTCCCAACCTGCGCTGTAGACCGGCTCGATCGTTACTTGGATGTAACGGTATTATAACGAATAAAGTATTGTGGGAGCTCTTGTTGGGAGGTGACAGTTATCTGGCTGCACTACGTTCTTGACGCCCTTTTTGTATTGCATTCGTGCTAGTGATCCATAATTTGTTCACCTCGTCTTTGTCGCGACCAACATATCAGAGGACACAAAAGGTGTGAGCTATTGTGTACAATTTCTTAACAGCGACGCATTTCTTTCTGATTCTTCGGCGCGAAGCAAGAATTCTATTTATGTGAATTTTTTACCTCATGCGCTCATACTGCATATCGTTGCAGAAAAGAGAAAAACAAGTCGAAAGAAATCAAAGCCACATGGACATTGTATTCTGAGAAAAAATTTCTTCCTGACAGACTGTGAAAGATTACCATCGTAACGGAAGACAGATAAAGCACTGACGTAAGCATCTGCAACCGGTCACCTATATGATTGTTTGCAGGAGCAAAAAAAGGCCTAATCTCTTGCGTTACGTTAGCATTGGTGTGACAAAAATAAGGTCTTCTTGTCGTTACGTATATTGTCTGCAGCGTTACTTGGTAATAGTTTCTACTGAGCTACACATAGAAGGCTGTCCAGGGTTTTATGCTTAAAGGCTGCTGTATCATAAACACAATGCCTAGGTGTGTTGAGTGTTCAGGCCTAGTCAGACAATATTGAACTTTCAAGAAATTCTTCGGCGCGGCAGACAAGGACAAGACGTAGAAAACACGCCACAGAGCTCCAACTAACACCTGATTTTATTGAAACCCGCGTCCTCATCAACGACAAAAAAGATAAAATACTGTGAAGAGAGCGCTAGGAACAAAATGATTAGCAAACACGGCACGTGTGACACAAGCGAACATCGTCTTGCATCAAATCTAATTATTTTGATAGAGGTCCTAATTCTTTCTTGAGCAGTGTCACAGAAGGATTGCTCACGCATGTGTTTGTCCCCGAACGAAGGATGACAGCTGGTTCAAAAATTTCTCTTCCAAGCTGGTCGTTTCTGAGGCTATAAAATAACTGTACCGCTGAAACGCGGGAAACAGCCGCATTCTTTGCAGTGCGCCGGCAGGTGCTCCCCAGTGCTGTTCTTGAGAGAGTTTGAGTTTTCTCTTAGTCTGTCATTTACGCATTTGCCGGTTTGTCCGACTTAAAACTGACCACAGGTGAACTTGATTTTGCAGATCACGCCTCCTGCACACGGGATGAAAGGATGAGTAGGCGTGATCTGCACACCTATATTATTTATTTACTTATTTATTTATTTTGAACATACTGCAGGCTGAGCGTTCAAGCAGGAGTGGTATAAATTTACATAAAGTTCAAAGAAACATGAATGCACAAGTTAGAAAACACATCAACACATTGCGTGCATCAGTTGAAGCGGTTATTACTGCACATAAAATATAACAACAACAAAAAACGATCACAATCAAAACCGACACCCAAGAACTGACAAGAGGCAAGAGTTCATAGTCATTACATACTTAATTCCAGCATATCTAAAGACTGGAGGGAAGAAGCTGGCAAACTATTCCAATCTGCAATTGTATTCAGGAAAAAGGGGAATTTGTATAAGTTAGTCCTTGCAAAGTGAGGCGTTAAAGAGAGGGCATGAGAGTGGCGTGTCTACCTAGTGGTAAGAGGACAAACGTAAGCGCTAGGATCAAGTGCGAGTTTGTGATTAAGTAAGAGAAATAAAAATTTAAGGCGGAGGAATTTTCTTCTTGCTTGGAGAGTGAGAATACCATTTTCTGCCATTAATTCAGATACCGAATCGGAGCCACCGTATTTGGAATAAATAAAACGCACTGCCCATCTCTGAATTTTTTCATGAGCATTTATATTGCGCATCGTATGGGGGTCCCACACTGTGCAAGCATACTCAAGCCTTATAAGAGTTGTGTATGCGAGAAGTTTAAGCGGGAGCATCCTTAAGCTTGTGTCTGAGCAGGCATAGTCAGCGAAAGGCTGAATAGGAGATGTTAAGAATATGTGTTCCAGCTGAGGCGGTTGTTTAGTGTAACGCCGAGACATTTATATTTTTCACTTCGGTTAAACTGCGGTGCTGGACAGAGTAAGTGTGAAGCAAGACAGATTTTTCTGAGTTTAGGAGCATGCCCCACTCCTTGTACCATTCTAGTATATTAATTAGTTCTACATTAAGTGCGTGCTGGTCTTCGGGTATCACAATTTCATTAAAGATAACGCAGTCATCGGAGAAGAGACGAATTTTCACGGGATCTATTAACTATATCATTGCAAAATATCAGGAAGAGGATTGGTCCGAGAACACTACCTTGCGGAACACCGGAAGAGACTGGCAGACAGCCAGAGTATGAACTCTGTATATGTTCAGAGGGCAAAACGCATGCCTAGAACGAGCAGCTCCCGAAGCCGCTGCGACCAGGATGGCAAAAAATGACGATGAAATCCTATGAGTTTAACTGAACATGCTTACATTCAGACTATTTTCAACCACATGTTATCGCTAGATATCGCGTGTTGAGCTTGAAACATGCCCAGAACGTGTTCTAGACAAGCGTTTTGCCCTCTGTACGTACTGAGAATGGTTTGTTAAGTAGGCGGAGATACAGGCCATGAGGAAACTGGGCAGTTCAAGCTCGTTTAATTTGAAAGTAAGTTTGTCATGTGGAATACGATCAAAAGCTTTGCTGAACTCCAAAAATATAGTATCTATTTGTCCACCTCTGTCGAGGACATAAGCGAAAAAATGAGCAACTGGGTTTAACTGTGTTGTTGTTGAAAACCACTTTCTGAAGCCATGCTGGAATGAAGATAATATATTGTGGTTATTTAGGGAGTTAGATATGTGAGCACTCAATGTGTGTTCAAGCAGTTTACAGGTCGATGATACCAAGGAAATAGGGCGGTAATCAGATACTGAGAGTGGGTTGCCTTTTTTAAACACAGGCACTACGCGCGCTATCTTCCAGTCATCTGGAAGAGAGGAAGAGCTGATTGAAAGATCTGGAAGATTAATACAATGTACCTTGCTAATTGCTCTGCATAGCGCCGGAGAAATGCATTTGGGATACCATCTGGTCCTGGGGATGATTTTACTTTCAACCTTAACTTCATATCAACAATGCCCTCATATGAAACAATGTTAGCATCGAGTATCACAAGCTGTGTTTACAAGGGGTTTAGAGATGGAAAAGACACTGCTGAAGTGGCGGTTGAAATGCGATGCAGTAGCCTCAGAATCTGTTAGTAAGGTCTCTTCATGTGAAATGTGCTCAATAGATTTCTTACATTCTCTAACAAAGTTCCAAAATTTTTGAGGATCTGATTTGATAGAATTAGGCAAGGTAGTGTTAAAATAAAAGTGCTTGGCTGACTGGATGGGATTTGAAAGGGAGCGACGGATTTAGATAAAGTCATGTGAAGCTGTACGGTTGTTTCTTGCCCGCTTCGCGTTCCTTTTTAAATGTATTATGTCCCCAGTCATGCATGGATTACGTTTAGCAGTCTTTTTTACTTTGTTAGGGACGAAGCTGTCAAGACAAAAGAAGCATACGTTTTTAAACTTGTTCCATAACGCATTAATGCCATTACCACAGAAGTTTTAGAGGTGAGAATCTAGGTAATCTATTATGCTTACGTCATCGACATGAGCGTAATCTTTCACAGTTTTTAGCACGGAAGCGTGATTAGGTCGAGTACCATGTAAGGTAAAAGTGACTGAAACAATATGGTGTTCAGAAATCCCAGGATAAAATAAAACATTGTAGTCATTTATAAGACGGGGAATAAAAACAAGATCAAGAACCGAGTATGAAGAAGCAGTAACACGTGTTGGTTCTTGCACAACTTGGAGTAGATTGTGGTAAAACATAATATAGAAAATTATAACAGAAGAGCCGTCAGAAACGAAACCTGATTGTAAGTGACTGCAATTAAAATCGGGAAGATAAAAATCTCTGGCCACGATAAGTGTCTGGTTGCTGAATTTTTCAATATGCGCTTTAAGTTGAAAACAAAAAAATCGGCCGTCGAATCTGGCGGTCTGTACACTGCAAGCAGTACAAAAACATGTCCGAATAGGCTTATTCTTAGGCACAGAGTTTCAATACATGAAATTTCCTGTAAAATAGTCACTTAAATGTCGGTTTTCACAATAACAACTACACCACCTCCCCTAGTCTCCCTATACATGCGGTATATCTTATAGTTGGGTGGGATCAGAAGGTCATCGTTTACAGAACTGCTAAGCCATGTCTCGGAAATGACAACATGCAGGTTGTAAGAAAGAACAGATTCAAGCTGAACAGTCTTGTTTACGATGCGACGGGCGTTAAAATTAAGTAGCCTAATGCATGTTTCATGGGAAAATTATAGAGAAAGTTGTGGTAAGTTTTTGTTTTTTTTCTTAATTAGCTTGCGATCGTTCTGCACATCAACCCATACAAACAGATCACCGTCAATGCGCAGTTTGTCTTGTATGAGAGTAAATTTTTCCCATTGTCCCTTTCAAATTTCGAGCTCTCCCATAACAGTTTTCGCGTTTTCAGCGTCTTATGACTTTAATCATTCCCGACACAAAAGCCTGTTCCTTTGAGTTTGCTGACGTTTTTGAAGACTGCCATCTTTTCATTGTAGTCCGGAAAGAAAACTAATACGGGTCTTCTGTCGCTCCCGTGGCCCAGTCTGTGAACTCTACCAACAGATTCACATTTCACACCTGGTTTATCGCAAAATACCTCGCCAATGACTTTGCGTTTTAGGACCCTTCTGTTTCACCCGGTTCTTCTTTAACACCATAGACAACTACATTAGAACGCCTACCGCTGTCTTCAAGATCTTTGAGCTTACGCGTTTGGAAGGTGAATGTACTTTCGCACATTCTAAGAAGATTGTCAAGTTCATCGAGTTTTACTGTTTTTGCATTAAGATCAGATATGTCGCTCTCGATTTCTTGAAAGCGATCTTTAATGTCTTCAATCATGGTTTCAGTTTTTGCTTTCATTTCCTTAACTTCTGCATGCAATTTTAGTTGTCCATCAAGGATTTTCTGCAATAATACAGCATTGATCGGTCGGCATTAGTTTGTCTCCACAGAGAAGAAGCTTAAGAGCAAGATAACAATCGTATGCAATTTTGCAGCACTGGCGACCATTATGTTTCAGTATTGTTCCTTAAATAAAGTGTATCCACAATCAATACGCTGTGCTACGCGAACTCGCAGAAGCAGATAGTCTCAAATAAGCGAAGCCGGTCAACTGAAAGCTATTAACGCATCTAGCGCTTACTGTGGCAGGCGGTTGTCCGCCTTCTCTCTGTGCGCCCAGCTGCACTTTATATACTGACCATCAATCCCCAATGCTTATGCAAATTTGGTATTGAAGATGTAGCCTCAGATACTTGACCCCTGACAGTGTACAGGCTTGGTTGGGATATAAACAAAAAGCCAGACTATCACAACGAGCAGGAAGAAAGAGTGAAAGCATGAGTGCGGTAAATGAGTACATCCTTTTGAAAACCTAAAAAAAAAATGTAGCTTTTCAAAGGATTACGCAGTAACATAGCAAAGCCTGCTAATATCAAAGCAGTAATCTGTAAAATTAGCTATTAAACTTTAAAACATCTCGTCACGGATTGCGTGGAATGCCGTGAAATATCCGGTGGTGGGAATTATAGAAATGTTATCTCCATGAGAAACGCAAGCTGATACAAAAGTAGAGGAAAAAATAGCTTTAACCTACGCAACGTTTGCTTGAATAAATAATACTTCTGAAAGAAAGAAATCAACTCTATAGGAATTGCTTCGCTTTAACAATGTTATTTATTCAAATTTTAGCCAGCGAAGGGTGCGTCGCGGTGAATATATTAGGGCAAGAATAGAACCTAAGGATATTAATCAGACCAAGTATCGCCTGAACAGGAATGTTAGTCATCCAAATAAACGGAGGAATCAGGCAATTGGGAAAATGTTGCACGTAATTCACTGTGGTCCAGGCTGGAAAATTGAGCATCAGTATTTCCGCTGAAGCAACGAGAAAAGATTTCGTTGAAGCATTGGGAATTTTTCAACAATGTCACCCAATTCGGAATGATACATAGTGCATTCAAGGACTTCTGGAAAACAAGAACGCCCAGGCAGAACTCGTGAAAAAAGTGCAAATGAACGCATGTCGAGGAGGAGGAAAAACAAATCAAAATGGGCCGGTGCAGAACTAAAGTTGTAAGCTCGTTGGCTATGATGATAGGCTGCAGCGAACAACGAGGAAGGATGTTTCAAGTGGAACGGGTTGACAGAAATGAATAATATTCAAGATGTAAGGCGAGATAGTGATTTCAAAAACGGTAGATGCCAACAATATATAGCAATGTGCGAAAAATGACAAAAAGCTAACAAGGGAACCTCTGTGATACAGTGAGGTTTCGAATAAGAGGAAACCTGCAATTTAAAAGACAAAAAGAAAGACGATGTCCGCGGGCAAACATATGAGCAGATCTATTACGGGAAAACGAATTCCGTACCAATTTGCCTGAGGTGGGCTTCGGACGCCGCCATGCACGCACGGGTGAAATATCTGAATACATTCATTAGGAACGGGAAGCGAGAATAGCGGTACGTATTAGAAAACAAGAACGACCTGAAACTTGCTGTTAAAACATGAGTTTTAAATGTGGATGTAGGCCGGTGAGTGCCGAAATTATACAAATAGGAAATTTACAGGTAGTAGAAGGAGTAAAAAGTCAGTGTAAAGGCTGCTAGGGACGATAATTTAGACAAACACTTCGTTCTGCACGTGCTCAGGATGAGTTTTTGAATCCTCTATTTATGGGTGTCGTAGCGGAGTACGTGCATGGAATACCCAATCCTGCTGTAACACCAGGTTCATTGATGAATGAGCAAAAGAGCGGGTTCTGTGAACATCTTTTTTCTGCAATAATACCAGCGACGGCGTTAGCTGAAAGTAGTAAGAGCTTGTCATGCGTCGTGATAGCGGTGCTTTTAACTCTCGAGGCCTAGAATAGCTGGTGTAAACGCTGATACGAGAGCAATGTATGTTACAGAGGGTATGATTAATCTCGCGCGGTTATGATCAGTGCAAGAAATATTGCATCAGGGACCAAGTGACCTTTTCTAATGTCAGTGTGACATCGTTTATATTGCTTTGTTGTACTTTGAAAGATTGGTGGTAGCCTCTCAATACGCTTAGGTTAAGTAAAGAAATAATCCTTTTTAAAGAGACATTGTGTAGTGAGCTTCTGTGAGCAAAGCCTGCAGTATTAGCCGTGCTTTATTGGTGGTTTGTCTTGCGAATAGCGATAATAACTGTAAAGAATGATGATTATCAACGCTTAAATTTTTTCGGACTTTCACTTGGTGGCCGCTCGCTTCGAGGCGTCGCTACGGGGCTCTGCTGCGTCCGCCGCTTCGCTTCCGCCGATTGAGGCTCTTGCTTAGAGTTGGGGGGGGGGGGGGGGGGGGGGGGGTGTTAGCGTTCTGCTAGCTGTAGACACCGGGGGCTTCACTCAGCGGCCACTCATATACACACGCCGGCATTTTCGCCAAGTGGCACTCATACTGGTTACGTAGTAAAATGGTACGTGCGGGGTTAAGAGATAGGAAGAGCGAAGAATGAATCAGGAAACCAACGCGAGTTAAGGATATCCTGATTGAAATAAAAAAGAAGAAATGGGTATGGGCTGGGCATGCAAACCAAAAGTAAGGTAACCGATGATGCCTTGTAGGCATATATTTATTTGCGATGTAGAAAAAGTGAAGCACGGGGTGGCATTGAGTCAGCTTGGCGAACGAGAGCAGGAAGTGCACGATGATAAGAAGTCCGATGCTGTCATAATACAACGATGATTCGAGCAGTATGGGTGAGGCCTTTTATCTCCAGTGGCAATAGTTGCGCTGATGATGGTGGGAATGACGTGTATTTATATTTTGATTGTTCTATAAGCCACTGTGGTAACTGAGCCTGATAAAAAACATCAGCATCCTGCACTTTCCTTGTTTTTTTTTTTTACAAACAGGGGTTAAGCTGAAGGGTCGAGAATTTCCAATTACCTAACAAGAATATTTTCCTGGAGTCTTTGGAATATGCTTAAGCACTTAGTACCCTTGAGTAGTCGGAAATATTATGGATGTCCGCATGCAGTGGTTAACGCAGAAATGTCAAAATAAAATTAGGGATTGTGTCGAACTATCTACCGAACAAGAATCAGTGAAAGAAGTTTGGATAAACTAAGCTGCGGATTAGTTAGAACGTTCGCTGTCACCCATGTTTCATTGTCTCTCGTTGTTTTTCTTTCTCTCTTCCTCTTCGCGCTTATCTTAAATTCTCTTTTCTTCTCCTCCTTCTCATTTCTTTCTTCTCTTACTCCTCTTTTCGTTCATGGCTTGGCGTCAGCCTCTCCTTTAATTAATGTTTAGTTCTTTTCTTCTTTCTAATTAGTCTTATTCTCTTTTCTCTCCTTCTCATTCTAGCTTCTTTCGTCACTTCTTCTTCTTCTCTCTGCTGGCTCGGCTCTTGGATTGGATTGCCCTGGTTTTCCTATTTCTGCAACAAATGCCGCTATGAAAAAAAGGCTTGAGTTGCACAGCCCCTCTGGCTGGTGACGCAGGAAACCTTCACCGTAAAAGGAAACGAGTACCACGGAAAGCGCAATAGGTTCACCGCAACCGCAGGTGTGGCGGCTTTATTCGGATCTCAGCAATGGTGCAGGACACTGTCAGCATTCAAACTTTCCTTCGCTAAACCGAATTTCGCCTTGCACTGGTAAGCGCTTCCCGTCGCTGGAGGAAAATGGTCGAAGCAAAAGCTGAAGTATCGTACCTGACGCGAGGAGATGAATGGAAGCAATATCAGCGTAAAAAAATACCTATAAGGCGTCATGATAGCAATAATCACAGGAGTAACCTTTATGAAATCTCTAGATTACCATCACCTCTGTTACTAACATTTTTCCCGCTCCGCTAGTAATAAATAACGCCTCTCGGGAGTGAATCAAGCGAAATCCTGCACAAGACATCAAGACATGGGCCTTCGTTTTTCATCAAAAAGTGCGGGAAAGTAAAAATTGAGTAGTAAAAGTGAATGCACATTGAACAGATTTAAAAGCGCTTGCGGTATGTTACACTATTCGGAAAAGGGCAGATGTATACCGGCCTCTGTATGTCGAGTAGACTAAAACAAGGACCAATGCGTCTATCGGGGGTATTTCCACAAGAGCTTAAAGTGTGGAAGTGTGTAGCACGAAAAACCTTTTTTCGTCACCTCTAAAAGATTTCCACCCTTTCTGTGAGCGTATTTAATAGCCTAGTACCCTATACCTGCTACCCCGCAACAATGCGCCCCTTCGCCCGAAAAGACAATAAATGTCATGAATAAAAGTGAATATCACTTTGCCTTGTTGATTTATTCATGGCCATCAACTGATAATTTCGATTTTCTTGAACAATCGAGTACTCCATCTCTGCATCTTGGCTTTGATATACAGCTAGAGATACTATCGATATTAGTCAAGATGGAAGCGTCCTAAATGTTTTTTTCTTCACGTTTTGAACAAGATTGTAGACTGCCTCGTTGTATTAAGCTCCGGAGTAGTGGGGAAAAAACTGAGTAGACGTACGTATTTTACTCCGTCTTAGAGTGAAGTTGATATGATATTAACAATGCAGCAAGTCGTGCGTGGAATTAATAGGCGGGCTTGTCTCGATGCGGGCGTCCAGTCAGTCATGAAGCCAGGTAATCTTCTTCTGATCAAATCAGTTTTTTGTTTTCATTCTAAAGGAAGTGAAAAAGAAAGAATGTAGCAGTTATTTAGGTAATCAACAAAAAAGGCTGTAGTCCATAATAACCAACGACACAATAAATAGCCAGTGGATAAATATACTGAAAATGACGTGACAAGAAACTTACCCGCATGTCCCTGCCTCAGCCGTTGCTCGTAGGTTATTGATGCAGCGGCTTCGTGTTTGTCACGTTTCAGCTCTTCAAAGGGCGTCACCCGTTCTCAGCAAGCATTAATTTTTCAGAATTGCCTGTAAAACTATTGTGATACATTCCAGCGGCTAAAAAGACACAGACGAAGGTAGACGAGACAGGACGAACGCCGGACTTCAACTGAGGTTTATTTCACAAACAGCGATAATATACAAAAGGGGGCGCAAGGAAAAGTAATCCGTGACAAGATTAACCCATAATCAAAAAAGTGCAGAAGGCTCCTTTGCCATGCCACTCATGTTTTCCACATCGGCGCACCTACTATCTATCGCCTACCTGGCTGAATCCACCCGTTTGCCTTCAGGTAATCTATTTCTTTTTTGTGTAGCGCCACAGAAGGGCTGCTGACGCAGTTTTCTTTGTCATTTAAAATACTGAACGCTTCAAAAATTTCTCGGCTCTTTTGAGTCTTAAATCTGCGCATCACACTTGTCCTTTCTAAAAACGCCTTGCATGCTGGCTTGTGTGAGCAACGGCGAATGTGGTCGGCTAGGTGACCTCCGCCAGATAACGAAGGGGCTGTCCGGCGATGCTCTAGCAAGCGTTCGTTGAGGCAGCGTCCCGTCTGTCCGATATACCGTCTGCCACAGGCGAGGGGGATGCTGTATACAACACCAACTTCACATTGAACAAGAGGTTTGATGTGCTTAATTTTGCACATAGGCCTCTTTTTGGCGTCATTCACCAGGCGGCACATGCGTCCCAGCTTTTCCGGGGCCGAAAATACTACACGCACGCCACACTTGTCGCCGACCTTCTTGAGGCGGTGTGAGACCTGATGCCAGTAGGGCACAACGACCGGTCGCTGTTTGGTACGTGCATTTTCCCTTGGCTTGCACCGCCCACCAGATTTCACCTCGCGAATCTGGGTTTCCACCACAGATGCCAGAATTTCTCCTGGATACCCAGCCTTATCCAATCGCCTTAGTTGGGCATGGACGCTGTCACGCACTTGATGTTCGCACGACTTGGCAAGAGCAGACCGGACGCAATTTTTTGCTATAGCTCTTTTCACGAGCTTGGAATGGGCCGAATCATAGTTCAGAATTTGTTTCTTCGACCGTGGCTTATACTGCCAGCACACACGCGTTTCTTCAAAAATAAGGCACACATCAAGGAACTGGATGCGACCTTCCTGCGGTAATTCGTGAGTGAACTTCATTCCGAATGCATTATTAGCAAATATTTCCAGAATGTTGTTCACATCGATACCTCTATCCTGAGCATCAATCACATTTACTACCACCAGGTAGTCGTCAACATACCTAAACACTTTCTGCACGTTGGCGTTGTAAAGGGACGCCTGAATACGCTTGTCAATACTAGATAAAAATATATCACTTAAAAGTGGTGCTAGGCAGGAGCCTATGCACACTCCTTCTTTTTGGATGAAATGGCGCTCATTAAAGGTGACAAAGGTAGATGACAAGTAAAACTTTAAAAGCTCTAAAAAGTTGTCGGTGGATAACCCTGTCCTGTTCTGAAAGGCCACCGGCCCAGTGTCTTCAATAAAATTCCTTACAGCGCGGAAAAGTTCAGGATGAGGTATAGAATAGAACAATTCTTCAACGTCAATAGAAAACGCGAACATTTCTTTGCCTGAAGCATCAGATCGAGAGAAATAATCAATAACATCGTTAGAATTCTTAACCAGAAACGGATCTTCTAGCGGAATATCTCTAAGGTGCTTCTGCAGGAACCTGGACAGGTTGCCCTGCCAAGACCCTTTTTCTGTCACAATAGCCCTAAACGGTACACATTTTTTATGTGTTTTTGCCGAAAAGAAAACACTCAGTGATTTTTCATCTGCAGCGTTGATGCTCTTTCTTAGTGAATCCAGGTTGAGTTCTTCACATAAAGCAATAGCCATATTCTTCGCTTCAGCTAGCGACACTGTTCTGGGAACGAAATTTTTACACATTGCCTCATTTGCTTTTTGTGTAAACAATGTTCTTGGCATTACAACAAAACCACCCTGTTTGTCCGCAACCAAGAGAGCAATATCTTTGCTCTTCAGGTAATTAACGGTAGATCTAACGGGGAGATTGGCGGCAAGCGCGACGCCCCTATGTCGTAAGCAATCTACTCCTTCTGCAATACATCGATCCTGGTCATCTGGGCTTGCTGCTGCCGCCACATCTCTGACAGTGGACAGGAACCGCACGGCATCTTCTTTAGGCTCAACACAAAACTTTGGGCCTTGGCTTAGCACTGCTTCGACCTTTTCAGGCAAGGAACACTCCCCGATGGAGGTAACTTTGTTAGCTGCGGATTTCTTCCGCACTTCTGCTTTCCTCAAGGCGCACAAATTTGCAAGACACACATTCCACAGCAAATCCGTAGTCTTTGCGGCTTCACGAGCAAGCGTCCGGAAAAGCGGTTCACCATTCTGGCCAGACATGTGCGAAGCGGTGAAGCTGCGCAGTTGGTTTTGCAGATGCCTGATCTGTCTCCACAGCTCGGAACGCAGAATCTTCATCATCCTTCTAGCATGCCGCGCAGATGGAAAGCACGGTGTGAAGAGCGAATTGACGCCAGGTAGAACTAGGTGGTGGTCAAGAGCAAACGTGAGTTCCCTTGCACGACAAGTGGTCACGGCTAGAAGATTGACGAGCGTCGAAGAAGGATTCACACACAAAAAACGAGGAATCACAGGGCCCATTGTACTAGAAAGTATGTCATTAAGCGTAGAAAGTTGGGCTAGTTGGTTGGTAGTACTATTTTGATACATTCCTGTCCACTGTCAGAGATGTGGCGGCAGCAGCAAGCCCAGATGACCAGGATCGATGTATTGCAGAAGGAGTAGATTGCTTACGACATAGGGGCGTCGCGCTTGCCGCCAATCTCCCCGTTAGATCTACCGTTAATTACCTGAAGAGCAAAGATATTGCTCTCTTGGTTGCGGACAAAGAGGGTGGTTTTGTTGTAATGCCAAAAACATTGTTTACACAAAAAGCAAATGAGGCAATGTGTAAAAATTTCGTTCCCAGAACAGTGTCGCTAGCTAAAGCGAAGAATATGGCTATTGCTTTATGTGAAGAACTCAACCTGGATTCACTAAGAAAGAGCATCAACGCTGCAGATGAAAAATCACTGAGTGTTTTCTTTTCGGCAAAAACACATAAAAAATGTGTACCGTTTAGGGCTATTGTGACAGAAAAAGGGTCTTGGCAGGGCAACCTGTCCAGGTTCCTGCAGAAGCACCTTAGAGATATTCCGCTAGAAGATCCGTTTCTGGTTAAGAATTCTAACGATGTTATTGATTATTTCTCTCGATCTGATGCTTCAGGCAAAGAAATGTTCGCGTTTTCTATTGACGTTGAAGAATTGTTCTATTCTATACCTCATCCTGAACTTTTCCGCGCTGTAAGGAATTTTATTGAAGACACTGGGCCGGTGGCCTTTCAGAACAGGACAGGGTTATCCACCGACAACTTTTTAGAGCTTTTAAAGTTTTACTTGTCATCTACCTTTGTCACCTTTAATGAGCGCCATTTCATCCAAAAAGGAGTGTGCATAGGCTCCTGCCTAGCACCACTTTTAAGTGATATATTTTTATCTAGTATTGACAAGCGTATTCAGGCGTCCCTTTACAACGCCAACGTGCAGAAAGTGTTTAGGTATGTTGACGACTACCTGGTGGTAGTAAATGTGATTGATGCTCAGGATAGAGGTATCGATGTGAACAACATTCTGGAAATATTTGCTAATAATGCATTCGGAATGAAGTTCACTCACGAATTACCGCAGGAAGGTCGCATCCAGTTCCTTGATGTGTGCCTTATTTTTGAAGAAACGCGTGTGTGCTGGCAGTATAAGCCACGGTCGAAGAAACAAATTCTGAACTATGATTCGGCCCATTCCAAGCTCGTGAAAAGAGCTATAGCAAAAAATTGCGTCCGGTCTGCTCTTGCCAAGTCGTGCGAACATCAAGTGCGTGACAGCGTCCATGCCCAACTAAGGCGATTGGATAAGGCTGGGTATCCAGGAGAAATTCTGGCATCTGTGGTGGAAACCCAGATTCGCGAGGTGAAATCTGGTGGGCGGTGCAAGCCAAGGGAAAATGCACGTACCAAACAGCGACCGGTCGTTGTGCCCTACTGGCATCAGGTCTCACACCGCCTCAAGAAGGTCGGCGACAAGTGTGGCGTGCGTGTAGTATTTTCGGCCCCGGAAAAGCTGGGACGCATGTGCCGCCTGGTGAATGACGCCAAAAAGAGGCCTATGTGCAAAATTAAGCACATCAAACCTCTTGTTCAATGTGAAGTTGGTGTTGTATACAGCATCCCCCTCGCCTGTGGCAGACGGTATATCGGACAGACGGGACGCTGCCTCAACGAACGCTTGCTAGAGCATCGCCGGACAGCCCCTTCGTTATCTGGCGGAGGTCACCTAGCCGACCACATTCGCCGTTGCTCACACAAGCCAGCATGCAAGGCGTTTTTAGAAAGGACAAGTGTGATGCGCAGATTTAAGACTCAAAAGAGCCGAGAAATTTTTGAAGCGTTCAGTATTTTAAATGACAAAGAAAACTGCGTCAGCAGCCCTTCTGTGGCGCTACACAAAAAAGAAATAGATTACCTGAAGGCAAACGGGTGGATTCAGCCAGGTAGGCGATAGATAGTAGGTGCGCCGATGTGGAAAACATGAGTGGCATGGCAAAGGAGCCTTCTGCACTTTTTTGATTATGGGTTAATCTTGTCACGGATTACTTTTCCTTGCGCCCCCTTTTGTATATTATCGCTGTTTGTGAAATAAACCTCAGTTGAAGTCCGGCGTTCGTCCTGTCTCGTCTACCTTCGTCCGTGTCTTTTTAGCCGCTGGAATGTATCACAATAGTACTACCAACCAACTAGCCCAACTTTCTACGCTTATTGCCTGTAAAAGAATTTTGGGAGTCGAAGTAAAGGAAAAGCAACTCAAACTTTCTCAACAATATCTCTCTGCCCGTCACGCTGGCTGCGGTCGTGTATAAAGAACGGACAACTGTCAGGGAGGCTCTTATGAACTGTATTTTGAGTGGAAGCTTCCATAATCTTGTACGCAATGAGAGCGCTATTCTCGGCAAGATTAAATATTTTCAGCTTTGGAGAGAACGAAGGACGCTCAAAAGGCTGTGTTTTTATTTCCTGACACCTCTTCTTGCGACTCATGCCCAATTGAGAATTTGAGGTTTCGAACTCTCATCAGCCGTAAAACCATAAATCGTAAAGCCGTAAAATATTAATTTACGTGATATTTTACGTGAAACCGTAAAATATCACGCCGTTAAACATATAAAGCTTTAAACGCTGTTAAACCCAGTATGACGTGCGAAAGCACTTGGTTTAGCATTAGCTTGACTATAGCCTAAACATTGCCTTAACTTCTCCTTCGAATTCCCTTGGCTCTTGCCTAGACACTGCCTTACATTGTCCTTAAACTTTCGTGCCCCCTGAACTTTCGCTAACCACACCTTATCCAAATCATTTAAGAGAAGGAGTTAAGAGAGGGAAATTAAGAGAAGGAGGACGAGAAGAGAGCGAAAGCTCTGCGAAGAAGGAATAGCCGGTGAAGGTTTGAATACGCAGAAAGATGATCGTGAGCAGAAGTGGGGACGCCCGATCTAAGACCCCTCTCATGGACCGCTTGACTAGTCGAGGAATCTGAGTGGTTGTGCTGCATGCAATTAAGTTGGCCTCATTCATTAAAGAATGATAAATATGAACTGCATATGCTTAATTGCATCATACCGAATCCTTACGCACTTCGTATAAAACTGGCGTAATCGTTTCTACAAGATTTTTTTTTTCTTACGAATTCCAAAGGACAACGAGAGGAGAAAGGTAGAAAAAGGTTTTGCAGTTCTTCTGGCTCAAACAACTTATGTGTGCCAAATAACTCAGCTTCTTCGATAACTCTTGCTTGAAGCGTGTGACCTATTGACTTGAGTGCACGTTTTCTAAGAGGAACGATACGAGCATTTACAAGAAAGAGAAAAAAATCTGGGTAACGATGATTACAGCAATGGTTTGAAGCGCGACGAAAAGGCTACATCAGACCACATCTTGGTTTTATTTATAGTTTAGTTTATGGGTTTAGTGATTTAGACTATGAGAGACGCCGTTGTGGAGGGTTCCGTATAATTTCGACTTTGTGAAGTTTTTGACGTGCACTGACATCTCACAGTACATGGCACTCTAGCATTTCGCTGGAGCCACCGGGATGGCGTACAAAACCTTGACTGGAAGTCAGAAGCGTTTGCTTCGGTATTTGTTCATCTACGAACAGCTGTGTCCTGCCAAAACAATTACTGCGGGTAGGTATGAATTAGAAACAATTTATTGGGGCAAGGCTACTCGTGCAGGTATTCTGAGGAGGCTTGCTAGAGCGTTACGCATCAAATAAAATAGCGAGAATGCGAAAATTTTGAAAGCGTGTATCTGTTTAGTATGGATGAACCTCGCGTGAAGCATCAGTGCCAGTCTTAGTTTTGCCTCCGTTGTAGCATTGCTTCTAAAAGGTCCAGTAAAAGACAAGAAACACTTTCGTTGTCGACTTTACAACGTTGTTCCGGGTTGGGTCACTGAAGAAATTGCTCTATAATTAAAAGTTTCACACAGCTTTTAGACCGTAGTTCAGGCCGAAGTCAAGGAAATCTGGAAGGCGGTTGCTCGTTTGGTGGGCGCCAGTTCTTAGTAGAGAACACAGAAGATGCTACGTTGAAGCTACCGCTGAGGCTGGAGTGCTAATCACTTCAAAAACAGGCAAATGACAGGGAAAATTGTTGCACACCTTTGGCGCACAGACATCCAGATGTGTCGCCCTAACTGCGTACTAAGTTCAGCTCGAAGACGACGAAGTGTTTAACCCTAGTTACCTACAAGCCTTGCTGCAAGGTGAAAAAGGGCACTAGAGATGATAAAAGCTTAACTCCTTGGTGACGTCCGGTGAAGGCGGCGGGAAGAAAGGAGCGCAAAGGTGAAGTAGTACCAAAACTTTCACCCTATGGAATTCTGCGAACTGCATAGAAATACGAGAAAAGTTTAGCGCCTTTGAAGCTTTGTCTCCATTGAAATGTCGTCGCTCCAGGCAGCTTTGGGGCTGTTAATTTTTATTGAGGATCCGAATGTTATAGCAGCTGAGGAGTTGTGACGTGGCAGGGCACCGAGAGAAGAGGGTACGAAAGTGTAAATATTCAGTTTTTTTAACATTAACTTTATTACTAGCTTGTTTTTGTTGCCCTCCATTTGCATGTCTCCTCAATCAGGAGGTATTCTTAAGATTAACGAATGAATTTTATGTGTTTTGTTGTTCTAACAAGTAATAACCGTACCTTTTCCAGGACAAAGACCAAGACCGCTTTGCAATCGCTTTTCATAAGAATATTTTCTCGGCATCCGTCTCTTGTGTTGCGAAAAGAAAATGTGGTTTGAAAGAACATAAGCTTCCTACTAATTACATTTCTAGCAATTTTCTTTCTACAAGGCACCAATTTGGGACGGTGTTGGCGCAAAAACTTTCACCCCGTGGCATAGCATACGTGAAATCTTTCACGTTACGACAACGTGTGCTCTTTGCAAGCTGTGTTTTGCCATAACCTGAGGCGCACTGATTCTATATGTTGAAAATGATACGACAGCTATTTTGAACAGTCATACATGGAACAGCTCCTAAGCCTTTGTTTTAGATTGAACGGAAGGACATATTCGCTTAGCATTTCGCTGCTTGTGAATACAGTGTCGTATTCATGGCAAAGTACATGGAGGCAGGGCGGTAGATTTTCGCTACAACTTTCTCCAGTGTCTAGCCACAACAAAGCGAAGAAAATAATACCGGTTCCGGCAAGGCATAACAACCTGACAGAATTACTTGGCTTGTACATTACCTTCCATATAAACTATTAGAAACATTTATTGCAGGGCAACTAGGCCCGAAAGGCTGTTTCCTCCTGTTAATGTGAACAGCGTAACTTCCAGAGAAAATCCCCGCAGGTGACATGAGGGATTATCTAAGCGCAGTTGCCGGACAGAAACCTTTTATACGGAAAAAGGGCTTCTGTGCAGGGATGAGAAAACAACGCCGCCACAAATGTGCGAGGGAATTGCGACATGCAAATGAGCAGCAAAAGCTCCTCACTAAGGGTGAACTCAGCACTACTTGGATGCGCGCTGTCATTCTTTCATGAACAAAGTGTTGCATGCATGCGCCAAGCATTTCATTGCTTCCACGCGTCGTTTCCTAATCCCCTGTTTCGACGACGCGCTTCGATGGGTTGCAACAATGTGGCGTTGTGCCCTCTGGCTGCAGGGATGTAATGGCATGCATAGCATAACCTGAAATCCTTATTCCAAGGACGAGAAAATATCGATGAGGATGTGGCTCATGTACCGGCATGATACACAAGAGTATGAAGTTTTTATCTCTACGGTACACAGCGCCAGCAGGCAAACACAATCTTATGGTGATGATTCTTAATTCTTATCTTGATGGATGAATTTCTTCTCAGTTCGTTCCGGCACAACCATGTTCCATCCAAGGTTAATAGGCTGGTAACTATTACATTTAAAAATAACGAATATTTGACTTTGAACATACCGTTCAAGTTTATTTTATGTCGTACGACTTACTTCAGCTAATTAATGTTCGAAATGGCCTATCGTTTCTACGCCAGCAAAAAAGTTTTTGGTTTCTACAGGGTGCTTTAAAAAAAAATCAGCCCCTTTTCCTTTTCCTGTCACGAGGAGGTTGCTAGAGGTTTCTGGGTCCTTTATCTCACGTCCGCCAAGCTTCGCGGAAGGTTTCTGTTCGGTGTTAACTGGGATCGTATTTTTTTATTTATTTATCTTTTAAGAAGACGCGTCGTCCCATGTTGAACGGAATTTTTTCGAAGCAGTTCGTGCGTCAAGCTAGTTTTAAAGAGATGGCGGTCAACCTTGAAAGAAGGTCAGCACTGGAAAAAAAAACCTCAGAAAGCGGAAGAATTTCCTCCCACTTTTTTTTGGCTGGTAGATGTTTATTTTTATTCCTGTAATTCTGAAAAATTTCGCAGGTTAGGGGGGCAAGCGGCGAGTAAATCGCTGATTTCTATTCAAAACATGTTAAAATATTCTCTTGGGAAGTAAAGAACGCTGCGCAGAATGGAACGATTTATTTGCAAGGCAGGTTAGCACGTTTCCCGAAACAGCATGACCAGCTCGTTACGAAGCTACAATATAGTCCAGAGCTGTGGCCGGCAGTTCATGGACAAATTATAAGTTTGTTCGCTATAGGTGTAGATACAGCGTAAGTGCGTTAAACCAGATCATTCCATTTTATTAGCGGGTATGAAAACATTACAGCAATTAATTATGGAAGATGTCTCCGTATAGTTGAAAACAAATCAGACAAAAATCTTTCCGCGAGGAGCTTCCTTTGCCATATGGAGAGAGAGAAATTTTTCAGGAATTAATTTACTTCTCGACACTGCTCTGTAAGTTTTCTCGACTATTTTCCAAATTTTCTCAAGCTCTTTTATATATCTCGCGTTTGATATGACTTTTTCTTCGGTTTCTCCATAAAAAATCAGCGAATATGGCCTCTGTCTTTTTATGACTACATTTTTCATGCCTCCGAAGAGAAAAAAGAATCCTCGCCTGTTTCGTTCGCCTGCCCACGCTGTTGAAATGCAAAGAAATGTGGCTCGAAAAGTGCAGTCCTTGTGTGATTGCACGAAATTCATATGCAGAGTAAATTCCTTAAGATTCGTAATAAAACGTTTACAGTCAAAATTTAGCGCGCCAAGAGAAAATACCGCCCATGCTTAGAATTTCGAATACGAGTACAGCCGCCAGCGCCTCATGCGTGATTGATGCTTCTCCACTCACGTAGAACGCCAGGCTGAATTAAGCATGAAACGCTCATACTCCTAAGTAGGAGCACCATAGAGGTACCAAAAGCAACTGCGCGGAGTGGCAGGTCTTGACGAACGAAGAGGTGAACATTTTTTTCTCTTACTATAAATAAATTTTTCCCAATGGGAGTAGGAGAGTCTTCTGAATGCGCCTTTTAAATCGGTGCATGATGACCGTGAACTTTTTTGATCATAGCCCAAATAATTAGTGCAATATATAGGTTGACACTTCAACATTTTTCTCTTCAACACTAACAATGCAGCGTGGATTCTGCACTGTTTCCATGCATGGGCGTAGCTTTTTTTGTTTTTTGTTTCTGTGAAAAAAAGCCTGCTTTTTGCCCCTAAGTATTGCCGAAGGGAGATCAATTTACGCGACCAGAAGCTGATCATACGATCATTACGATGGGAGACGGGGGACGTGTGCAAGTGCTTGTCACCTGCTACGAGGCTGAACAAATGGTCCTGAAGCAGCACTGAAAAAAAAGCAGGCCTCAGCCGAATGCGCACGCACGCCACAGCGAATACAGTACGTGACTTGAATCATCCTCTTGGAAGCCCACTGTAGCTGCTAAAGTAAACAAAAGGCAATGCAAGCGGAAAGATGAGGACTGCTGCATAGAAAAAACGTTGTTGAAACTCCTCTAACTTGCTTTAATGCCGCGTATTAGGAACACCCTTCGCGCTTCTTTGAGCAGAACTGCAAAAACGACCTGAATCTGATAGTTGCGCGGGGTTTGGGATTCACCGGCTTATTTGTTTTTCTCTTATGGAGTTGCTTTCATTCCGTTGCACGCCTGTGCACCTGAACAAGCGTGACCCACCATTGCTTTGGTAGCTTAGTCGCTACACTGAATCAAAAGATAGCAACCTGAGTAGGCAAGACCATCTTTAGAAACCTTGCGTGGAATATAAAAGTAGTGATGTAATCCAGAAACAGTGCACAATTCTTTGTTGCACAAGACTTGCAACTTCAAGGGCGCAGACGACTACAGCTGAGTAGTATGCCAGTGTAGTATTCTTTGTCGAAACAATGAAAACGCTTCAAAAGTTTGTTTTACGCAAAAGCATGAAAATAAATTTATGAGGATGCTCACAAACCGTATGATTCGCAGCCCAATTCAATGCAAAGCACACGTACGAAAACTCTTCAGCGTATTCTCCTTGATAAGTGAAAGAACCGGCCTTAGATTAGAAATCTTAAATTGTCAGTCGTGTGGTCCGGGCCCAGTAATCTTGTGCGCTCCGCCTCGTTTACTTCAGTCACCATGACAGCCTTTTTTTTTTTCAAATGCCTCAGAAAGTTTTTTCTCATATTTCAGGAAGCAATGACATAAATTCCTCTCTCTGGTTTCAATGCTGGTTACATCCAATCAAGTTGGCGGCTGCACAGTCCCATTGTGGTCGTTCTGTTTACTGGTGCAATAGGGCCAAACGTTTTGCAGACGCAGAGGAAACAAAAAAATAAAAACAACCGCCGCCGAGGACGCTCAGTGGTTATGGTGCTCGGCTGCTCACCCAAAAGACGGGGGTTCGATCCCGGCCACGGCGGCGGAATTTCTCTGGAGAAATTTTAGAGGCATGTGTGCTGTGCGATGTCAGTGCATGTTAAAGAACCCCAGGTGGTAGAAATTTCCGGAGCCCTTCACTACGGCGTCTCTCATAGCCTGAGTCACTTTGGGACGTTAAACCCCATAAACCAAACCGAAATAAATAGCGCAGCGATTTATGTTTAGTGAAAGTGCTCTCACAAGTAGCACAGCGACCCCTTCGTCATAGCTTTATGAGATCGAGAGCACTCTTTTTTTGTAGCATTTTGAGGAATAGGTGGAGAAAATCTTAATAAGATGCTTAACTTAGGTCATTACGCTTCAATTGTTACCAGTCCATTACGCTTCAAATGTTAGGCAATAACGGTAAATTGACTTAAGCATTTTCTTTTCTTCAAGTTTAAGCAGCGCTAACTTTTAAAACGAATGCACAGAGGACATGGCAGGACGGGTGATGACTCCAACTATGTTTATTGAGCACGTTTTTTGTAGAACATATAAGAAATGACGACCGCGAGCGCATGCGCATCTACGAGTGACCACAGAAGGAAAGGCCAAGAAAACGGGACGGGAGGCAAGAGTAATGTGAGGTGGCTTTTTTCCTTCTCAATGATAACAGCAAAGGTAGATTAAGGTGAGCAGAACGCATTTCGTCCCTTATTTTCAAGCAATCTGAATTCTCTGACATGCAGGGAGACAGAGGTGGTACTGACACACATGTTGCCTCTTGCCTTGATAAAAAATCTTCGGATAACTCCCGGGCTAATCTATCTTTGCTCGTGGACAGAATTTTGATCCTGTCAAGCCGTGGCTCTCAGTTCTGATCGTTTAGGTCCTTGCAAGAACGGCAATGGGCGGGTAGATTCATGCATGAGTATGATGCGTTTCCAAACTTCGTTCATGTTCCCTGGCACGTTCGTTAACACAACGCCCTGTCTGGCCAACGTACACTTTGCCACAAGAAAGGGGGATCTCATAGACCACACCCGTCGTGGCACACCGGGCAAAGGGCTTAGCGTGTCTTTTTCCACAGTAGGATGTTGCAGGGCCACTAATGCTGATTTTAGGGCACATCTTGACCAGTTTACAAGGCGCAGATAACACCATCGGAATCCCGTACTTGTTTCCCACCCTTTTTAGGTTACGGGACACCTTGTGGATGTATGGCGTAACCACTGGTTTGGCGTTCCCGGGTCTTTCTTTTCTGCGTGTCTTTTTTTGCCTACCCTTCAACAACTGTCAACACGTGATCAGGAAACCCTGCTTTTCGCTGTCTGGCTACCTCGCCCCGAAAGCTCTCTTGCATCATGTGAGGGCACGACTTAACAAGTGCGGATACTAGACAAAGGGTCGCAATAGCCCTCTTAACAGTTTTTGATTAGGCCGAATCAAAAGGCAAAAAATTTTTCTTGGCTCTAGGGCGGTAGCACCAGCATACACACTTTTCTCCGAGCATGATGTTCAGGTGCAAAAACTGGAGGCTTAAGGTTAAGCACAGGTAACTCGTACGTAAAAAAGAGCCCTTTTCCATGTTGTCCAAATTGTTCTAAAATATTCATCGCAATTTCCTCATACTGGCCTTAGTCACTTTTATTTAAAATTACTAAAAAATCGTCTACATATCTAAAAATCTTCAGTACATTGCCTTCGTCAGTTAGTGAAGCCAGAGTGTTGTCGAATGATGCAAGAAAAATGTTACACAAAACTGGAGCGACACATGATCCGATGCAAATGCCCTGGCGCTGTAGATAGCGCGGGTTGTCAAACTCTATAAAAGTAACGTTGATATAAAATTCTAAAAGTGACATAAAGTTATCTACGCTTAGGCTGGCCGTATTCTGGAAGGTGATAGTACCGTTTGCTTCAATGCACTGTCTGACAGCAATAAACAGGTCGTTATGTAGTATAGAATAAAATAGATCTCCAACATCTATGGGAAAGGCATATTCAATCTGCTCTCCTTTCAACATACTCGCAACTTCCAATGAATTCTTGGTGGCATAGGGATCAGAAAGAACCAGATTATTTAAGTGCCTAAGCATGAACCTGCTAATATGTTGCTGCCAGGTCCCTTTCTCGCTAACAATCGTCCTCAATGGTGCATCGGGTTTGTGAGTTTTCACCGCGAAGAACACGGACAAGGTGTTCACTCGAGAGTCCACAATAGCTCTTGCAAGGCTCTGGAGCTCCAAGGATTTACATAGGCCTACTGACTTGGTCTTGATACGTTTTGCAGATGGTTTAACTGCCACAAAGTTCTTCTATATTGCTCGCATCGCCTTCTCGCTGTAAAAATCAGACGGTACAACGAAGAAGCAACCTTCTTTGCTTGCAGGAGGGACAGTCCGCTGTACTTGCAATACGTGACAACCTTCTCAGTCAGTGCTTTCCCTTTCGTGGCGGCTTGCTTCAATGTGGTCCCCGCCAAGCTGTCACCAGCGTCCAGGACGCACCTGTCTTCACTGTCTTTTTCCGCTTTCATTGCTACGCGGCGATTAAAAGCCAACAGATCATGAATCGGGACGCTGAGCTCAAAGCAGTATTGGCATTTACAGCGAGAAGGCAATGAGGAGGAAGGCGAGAAGAAAAAAAAGCGACCACACTTTACTCTTGCCCCCGTCCCGTTTTCTTGGTTTTTCCTTGTGTGGTCAGTCGTAGATGCGCATGCGCTCACGTTCGTCTTTTCTTATATGTTCTCGGAAAAGCGTGCTCAATAAACACAGTTGGAGTCAGTGCCCGTCCTGTGATGTCCTCTGTGTATTCGTCTTGAAAGTTAGCGTTGCTTAAATTTGAAGAAAAGAAAATGCTTAACTCAATTTACCATTATTGTCTAACATTTGAAGCGTAATAAGCTGGTGCCACTCGCCTACCAGCTTTTCAAGGCTTTGTCGTGTACAAGGAGCATTGCATTTTGAACATACCAGTTGATGCATCTTCCCAGTTCATCTAAACACATTTTCTCAATTGTTTTTCTACCTTCATATCAAGTTTTCTCGAAACGATTGCTTATTTTACCAGGCAATTGTTATTTAATTTAGCAAAATAAACACATTCATTTAGATGTGTAAACATTGTACAAATTTCAGAGAAGTTTCGTATTGAACCCTCAAACAAAAAGTAGCCAATTCTGTAAGCTTTTAGCTAGTTCTTCTAAAGCTTAAGGGACGACTTTCTATAAATCGGAGTCTCAATTACCTCTTTTGTCTGAACTCTAGAAAGTATTTTCTCTTACGCAGGTAACATAAGCAGTAATTTTAGATGGTAATACCCTGTATGCTAATTGCAATGTTTTGCATTAAAGTGCGAACCATGACATCAATATCGCGTATACTAAAACTTCTACAACACTCGTAAGTTTAGTTGTCTATTGTGATTTTCATTTGTCTTGGTACATAGAGAATAAATGTTGTTTCTTCGCAAGGAATTTCAGAAAATACAATCGCTCATGTCCTTATATTTAGAGCACCGGGATATTCACTTTATTATGAGTGAAATAAAGATATACTTCGGTGCCAACAAATTACTTTGGTGTCCTTTACAGCTCCTCGAGCACACTGAACATTGTTTCCTCTTGTGGAAAATTGATCCACCTCGAAACTATATTTTCGGGCTGCTTTTTTAAACTGACGCACTTTCAGTAGCCCAGGAAATAAATAAAAAAGAAGGCAAAGAAGGAAGATGAGCGAAGTATCCAGTTAATGTGAGCTAAGCAGTGAGACGAAGAAGAAATCCTCAATCACATTCCAATCTTTTTTGGTGTTTGCTCAACATTACTACAGTCGTCGGGAAAAATCATTGTTCATCACGGACACAAATTATGTTCGGCGAATGCACTTTCCTGTAAAGGATGAGATGGCGACACTGTCACCAAATTTCGCAAGGAAGATTCGGCGACACGTGCACAAGCATCACTAGCATGTGAAGCTTGCAACATATGCCCCTAGAGAAGTGCTCTTCCCTCCGCTGCTCCTTTCGAGCTAAAAAAAACCACCATTCGCACACGCCAGTAGCAAAATGCATTCCGCGTAGCCGGCACCATGTCGCTTATGCTTTATTTTCATTCTTTATTTAGCCCTTCTACCGGAATTCCTTTTGCTTCTTTCTTTCTTTCAAGCATTACTCAGTTCAGCGGAAAGCTATGCCGCCTGCCTGCGTTTCAGCTTATATGTATTGAGAGTGGCAGCGAAACGGCAACCAACACTCTCCTATTTTCGCTGCGGTCTGGTGCTATCTGCGGTCCCTTTGCCGCTTCTATTTTCAGGAAAGACTGCATGCATGCATGCACTTTCCCGTGTTTACGTAACTTAGGTACGGGGCAGACCTCTGAGCGGATCGAGTGCTGCGTTTGCCAGAGCCAATGATCAGCGCTGAGCAAAAAAAAAAGCAAACCTGCAGAAGGTATTCTACCAAACGACGTTCATATGCAAGTGAAGTTGAGAGAGTATCGGTATGCAGATGCCACAAAAAATTACAGCATTTTTTTAGGAAGTTACTAGTGGAGCCATTCCTAACTGCAGGAAACTAGTCTGAGTAAAAGAGGAAACATGGATTCAAGCGCCCGAAGAACTACATCTCACCTATCTCATAGAAACTGGCACAAAATGTGAGTAAAAAACACAGGAGTCGAATTTTCGCCTTCACTGCAGCCGTCGTCTCAGATCATTTCACCACGCGCTTGCGAGTTTTTGCTGCATATACTTGTTCGATTTTGTTTGGCTGCTTTTATTACGTTTCTTTTTTTTTTTGATCGGATGCAAATCCGAAAAAAGAACATCGCTGAGTTTAGTAGGAACTTGCTCACCCACTGCACCATCTGTGCGAAATAAACGACGGACAAGGGAAGTTCCAGTGATCTAAAGTGTTCGTTTTGCTTATTCTTGCGAGAGACCAGTGTAAATAGGCGAATGCGAAAGTCTCTGCGAAGCTTCCCTTTGCTTCTTATTTCACTCCATGCCTCGTTTGTCCCACGTTCCAGCAAAGTGTATGAGCAGTCGAATACAGCGGTTAGCCTCTAGACATTGCGGCGACGGTGTTTTGGGAATGGGTCGCCAGCTGGCTACGGCTGCGCCTTCTAATGCTGCTTGGGCTGACTCTGTGCGCGCAGTCCCAAATGGGTGTTCCTTTTCTGCCATGTCCGTTAGGCGAATATTTTCTAGCTGTCTTTGTTGAATATTTTTTTCTCAAGTAGTTGTTCAGCTGTACTTTTTCATTTTTCTTGTTCACGGCGCCCGCAGAAAGATGGCGGCTTCTATTCATACAAATATAAATACAATGAAAATCTACTTACCCTGAAGAGCTACTGGCCGGGATTTAACTTAGGCGCACCGACTGTTTATTTCTATATTTTTTACGGTTCCTGGCAACGGTGTCTGCTTATCACAGCATCAGTGTAAGAGCAGCACGTTAGGTGACCAGGAAGACAAGGGATCCAGCTCCTGAATATTTATGCGATACTGATCACAAATATGCTCAGCCAGCCGCTTTAACGGTATGTTTTACATAGCATGTGAGCAAGTAAACACCCCATAGAAAATAGTAACGGGCAGGTTAAAACTCGCATACTGACGGCTAAAAGCAAAGAAAATACACGGGGCCGAAAACCGAAAACCTTAACGTGGAATGAAAAACTTTCGAGTCATTCTAGATTTATTCTTTGTCGGATAGCTTGCGTGAGGGTATTCGGCCGATGCATATGGATTGACTTTACGCTTGAGCCCTGATCATCGTGAGAGCGTAGGCAGCGAGTTTTTTTTATTTCATCTCAGCCTTTAGTGGCAGGGGAATCTAGAACTTAGGTCATTTGAGTTAATAACTATAAATTTTATGAGATATTGAACTATAAATGTTTCAAATATTTATCAGCGATTTAACTTTAGTAAAATGGAAATACGGGACTTATGACTACCAAGCAGGGTAGAGGGCAATATGTAGCACATTCTAATCTTTTTCTTTCATTTTATTTTATACTTGCTGAAAGCAATTGAAAGAGCGACGCTACATCACATCAACCATTTTGAATAACAATTTTTTTCTAGCTCATTAGCCGAGCCCAATTACTTCTATAGGGAGTACGTAGAAGAAGATGACAGCGATAAATTTCTGGACCTTGAATGAACTCATTATGTAAAGTTGGTTTTTTTTTGTTACCGTTGTTTCTTTTTTTTAATTCATGATACGTTCGTTCCTGAATGCTTACTTTTTCGTGGGCTCTCCTTTTCAGTACTGCCTTTTATTCTACATTTCTCTAGATGACTACTGATGGCAATCCTTTCTTGCTCCAGTACCTGTCATAGAGGGAGCTGTGTTGAAAGTAAATAACAAAATAGATCATTTTCATTCTAGAGAATCGGTGTGGCAAGCAGAATATGCATGATCTTGCGTGTAAAGCAGAAGATTCTGGAAGTATGATGAGATGACCACGTCAAAGAAAAATTGCACTGATGCATAGGTAAACCTGCCGATGCGGTGGCTAAGTTGTTACGGCGCTAGGCTGCTGATACTGAAGACGCGAGTTCGATCCCGGCCGCGGCGGTTGAATTTCGATGGAGGCGAAATTCTAGAGGCCCGTGTACTGTGCGATGTCAGTGCACATCAAAGAACTCAAGGTGATGGAAATTTCCGGAGCCCTTCACTACCGCGTCCCTATTAGCCTGAGTTGCTTTGGGACGTTAAACCCCAATAAACCAATAAGTAAACCGATGAAATGAAGCAGCAGTGCCTGTCCATAGTAAAAAAAAAAAAACGTTTTGAAATCGGTACAGCTTTCTTGTTCGCTATGAGCAGGACAGGAGCGGTGACGAATTTGAATGCGAATAACATGACGTAATGATCAGGAGTAGATGCCTAGTATGGTGCCTTCGATCTTGTTTAAAGTTTTTTGCGTATTGCAGATGAACAGGGATTCCAGTAGAAGGCGCATTGTCGGGTTCCTTGATCTCAATAAGAGGGAGGCGTTGCACAAGTCCGTCTGGTGGCCAGTGTGCTGTGCGTGGTCCGTGAGGGCATTGGTGTCTCCCTTTACGTTTTTCCCGTCCATTTGATAACCATTTATGCATCTCGAGAATACGACTTAAGATACGACTTGCGTGTAGACCGCGTGCCATCAAACAAATTGAGGAACCAGCTAATGGACGTCAAAGACCATTACCAGACAATTTTCGGAAGTTATTTACAACTACGTTAACTGCAATTATGCATACATGGTCAGACGGGAAACCGTACTGAACTAAGAAGATGTGCGCTTACCACCTACTTAAAGGGGCTCTGAACGAAGCTCTCAATAATGCTACGATGGGCATAGGTTGTTAAAAAGAACCGCTTCTCAAATATTCTTGAGCAAGAATTTTTTCATTGCGTTTTGTGGAAGCTGAGTAGTCCGTAGTTAAAATTTGAATTTCCGTGTTTTCCCGCATCTCTCTCTTCCGTCACTTTTGCACACTGAAATGACGGCGACCCACCATCGAACCCTCCCACTCGGCCCTTCCACCGGCTGCCGACGCACGCTAGGGTTCCCCGGGGGCGGAGCTTCTGGCCGCTGCCTTGGTAGCTGCGTGATGTCAGAAAGAGTTGGCACAACGAACCAATGACAGCCCTCCGCTGCTGACGTAAGAAGCGCTGCATGATACATTGCGGGTGTATTCGGGCGAAAGCCCGTCACCGATATTCACCTTGAGGCGTAGAAGCGCGAATTAAAAAAACTTATTTCTAAATGATTGGCTCGCTTTTGACGTTTTGCACGCGGCGTGAACGCTCGGTGGTCTATACTATACATAATGAAAGCGTATATATAGTCGACGTAAACCCCCTTTTCAGGCTCCCTTTAAGAGCACATTATGTGACAACAAAGCATGGCGATCCGCCGTTCACTCCTCCCAAACAGAAGACAGGATCATGCATCGTTTGGCGGTGAATTATGCTACATCGGGCGAAGACCTTCCACCAGATATTACCACTCTAGCAAGATCATGAGCACTGATAGACCAAAAGGAATGTTTTACCCAGTAGTTCTGGATAAGCCCATCTACAAATAGGAAGTTATATATGAGCGAAATATTTTCGCGTACCGTAGATTTCAATATAACAGTCAAAATAATATTAGAGTCCTCCACCTCAGGATATTTGGCGTGTTCTGCTATTTTCTCTCAAAAACTCACCGAGTCGGTTAGGGCTGTCTAAATTACAGCATGCGAGCGCAGGACGAGCTTTAAAAGCAAAATTTTGTGAGGTTCTGGCAGATTAGAGCCTTCTTATCAGTATGTTGAAACCAGTGTCTTAAAAGTTTCCACAGCTCCCACACCATCATTGTCAAAAAACGCACTCCATTAGATTTTTAGGACGGTGTAGGTCCTTAGTGCGAGTGTTACAGAATTCAGTTCAATATGCTCATAACAGTAACTTACAATAATCTACAGATGTCTTTCAAGCAAAAAGTGATATAAATTACAGCTGCACTTTTCTAATTTTTTATGACTGGTAGCTTGTTCAACTTCTTTGGGCTACATTTCCCATAGCCGCTTCGATAGCCCATTATTTTATTGAAGCGCGTTAGCAAGCAATGCGCGTGGCGAAGAAAGTTCTTTAGATCTTCATTTACACTTGTAAAATAACTTGCTTTGGATTAGAAAGAACAATGATGTACACCGTGATGTACAGCCGGCCAAATCTTTAGCTGGCGTGCGTGATGGCCGCGTTTTCCGTGCTCCTGGAGCTTATGACGGCGCAAACTTGCTACGATATCAAATTTAAGCAGAGGCTCACTAAACTCCTGCTTAATGTTGAGCTTTTCCCAAGTTTACTTCGTCACAAAGCGCAGGAGCGCAGAAAAAGCGGCCATCACGCACGCCAGCTAAAGATTTGGCCGGCTGTACACTATGTACACCGAAGAAGGAGGTTAAGTGTCCCTCTATGCTTTATCTCACTTGTATATTTTCTGTTTTATGCTAAGGTTAAAAAAAAAACAAGCAAGGCATACGTGTGCAACTGCAAAACACCTCAGTTTAATATTCATAACTTTGCCCCAATCATTCGAGTGCTTATAACGATGTCATTATTTTGGCTTCGCCGGAAGGCCAAGCTGGGAAAAGAAAAATAGATATGCTCCCAATGGCCTGCATATAAAAGCTGAACCACAACTGACGCAACATGGAGCAGGCATCGAATTGTGCTTGTATTATTTTTTCTGTGCATATATGTCAGCGACACAGTTTGCATGACAAGCTGCCGAGAGTTATTAGTCATTTCCGTAATGGAAGCGGTAGCGTGAAAAAAGGGCGACAGCCGCGTACGGGCGCAATTAGCTGCACCCGCTGAAAACAACCGAGCATGGCTCCCAAGGGAGCATTGCGAAAGTGCCGTGCCAATATGCGGAGCGCCCGACACGTGGCGTGAAGGGCGTGTCGAAAGAAGCAAAAACATAATCGGCACATCTATCGAACGCACCAACGTCCGTTGAAAAGAGGAATGATAGTGTGGACCTGACAGCTCGGCCATCAAGAGCTCGTTGTGGGTTACGATACTGGTAATCCACAAGCACCATTTCTGCTCTGCGGAAGGTTTTGCGTAAGCAGAATAAATATTAATGGAATGAAGCAATAAATAGCGCGTCTGTTGCATTCAAATGAAATGTTGGCAGGAAACAATTCATAAATGACCGCAGCAGTGACCTGGACTGTTAGAATTTACCTCATGCGTACTCGGCGTAAATGCTGATGTTGACAGGCGCTGATTAGGGAGAGCGTCACGGCTACGTTAATGAGATCCTCAGCTTTCCCAAAACTGAAACCTTGAAAAGGTTGCGGCAGAGAAAGTGTGAAAAAGCGGATTAATTGTACCAAGGCACAAGCAAAATACATCAACTCTGCTTTTAGCTGTAATACAAGATTCAAACCTACGAGTGGCGCTCAGAAAGCCCTAATGGGTGCGTGCGCATGTCGATGGAGCAGGCCGTCGCTGGATGCAGTCAAATTGCGCAAAAATTAAAAACACATAACAACAGTAAAGCAGTATTTGCTGGATGGAGATCAGTGAAGTGTTATTACTGCACATTGCTTTGGATGGAGCTATAGAGAAAAATACATTAATGTTGACTGCATGTGCTTTCTACTTGCAACTCTATAAATCATGACTTGATCTTATTGGGGTAAATGAATGCGTTATATTTTTTAGAGAAGCTTTCAGGCGAAGCATATTTTCGCTGAAACTGCTGTTCGTCCTTACAAGTACCACTGTCAAAATAAAGCTGTTGTCTTTGTAGACATTTGGTGAACGATTTCGAGGCTGTTCATCAAAAGAAATCATCACATTGCTTGCATTATTTCCTACATTAATAAGGAACATCTTCATTCCTGCAACATTCTCTTCAACTGTGCTTTATATTTCGCACCATAAGCAATGGTGACATTCAGACACATCACTCAGGTCCTAAATAGACTATGTAAATAAAAAATAATTCTGAATTCTGACTGCAACTCTGAGATAAGAAATGTGTAACTTTGGACTACTGTGGCTAAAGCTTACTACTAAAGTAATTTAATATATAAACACTAGCTGCAGTTAAGTTAGCTGCTCAGAAATCAAGCAGGCATTTTAGAAAATAGAAGTAACTACTGCCTTTTTCCAGTAACCTTACAGGTGCAAACGAAACATCACTGTCAGAAAGCTGCCCACATTTCTACACTCCACTTATGATTTCTTTGTCCCAATTCAGAACCAGTTTGGTGGTGCATCGACGAGAGAGCTTTGCACCTCGAAGCCGGTAGCATCCTCTCAGGTCTATAGCTTTCGTACAGCGCCACTATGTCAAAATTTCTGCTTACCTTTGTTCCCATAGCGAGGGAAGCCGGCGCCACGCATCTGAAGTATTCAAAGCCGACATGAGAAGCCGCGTCGCACTATCAGAGAGATTTCACCACATGTTCAATTTGACCCTCAAAGGTAGAATTCGTTCATATTTTGTTTCCTTTTTTTAGCACAGATAACACCTTATTCCACTGGTAGAATATATCCATTTAAAACAAACTCCTACGAGCGAATTATTGTTTGTAGCTGACATAAAAACCACTTGTTCAAATTGTGCAAAAATGCATGTTACCATCTAATGGCCGAGAAGAAAATTTCGATGCTGATCACAGGCAGCCAACGCTCTATAACTGCTAAGCAATTTTTCATGTGCATTAACAACTTTACCCGACAACTACTTGTGTATGGGCTTCAGTGTAAATACGCTAAGTGCTCTGAAACCGCGTTGCAGGTAATTATACAATAAACGTTCGACGATACCAAAAAACGCTGGTGAAAAAGCACGCCTGCTCACCGGAGAAGTCGGAGCTCCTCATAATCCGCCCCACAACACGAAACTGTCCCACAGCCCCCATCACCGTGACACTGGAAAACCGGCCCATCCCGGAGGTAAACACTCTCCGGGTACTTGGCCTCCACATCCAGAACAACGGGAAAAACACGCTCACCATACAGAAACTCAAGCAGACAACTGTGTCGATATCACACCTAATCCGCCGCGTTTCTGCACACCACCGGGGCATGAAGGAGCATGACCTATGTCGTCTCATTCATGCCTTCGTCCTCAGCCGCTTTATCTTCACGCTCCCCTACCTGAAACTCCAGGCTAGGGAAATCTCCACCCTGGATGCCATGATTCGAACAGCATTTAAGACAGCATTACACCTACCCCAAAATACCTCAACCGAAAAACTCTTTCAACTAGGCCTGCACAATACGATAGGGGAGCTTATTGAGGCCCACCGACAGACACAATACATACGTCTCGCGAGAACCACCACCGGGAGACACATCCTACACACCCTCGGTATACGCCTACCAGTTACCGATCCCACACAGCTCCAGGTACCCCGCCTCATTCACCGCGATTTATTTATTAAACCTCCCCCCAAAAACATGCATCCCACCTACCACGAACCCCGCCGCAGAGCTCGCGCACGGGCACTCCACAAATACTATGGCACGGAACCGTATGCCGTTTGGGTGGATGCCGCATGCACGGGCGAGGACGCGGTTGTCGCCATCACGAACCCCTCCCTCCAACCCATTGCCACACTTCACATAACCCCTACTGCCACTTCGGAGGAGGCCGAAGAGGCCGCCATTGCCCTGGCCATCACCCGCACGGAGGCGCGATATATACTGTCAGATTCCAAAACTGCCATACTAAATTTTGCTCGCGGGAGAGTTCACGTCCCTGCATTTCGCATACTGGACTCCCTCGCCGCGCACCCGCCCCGCCATGTGGAGCTGATATGGGTGCCTGCCCACTCCGGGAATCCCGGAAACGAGGCCGCCAACGCTTTAGCCCGAGCTTCTCTCAACCGGGCACCGGCGGCCTCCGACCTGGGGTTCTCGCGGGAGCGCATGCACTCATTCAGTGAAATGACGCAGGCCTACAAAGCCGAACGTCGGCTCTACCCCCCACCTCATCCTTCCCTCGACAATTACCATCAGACACTTTGGAGGCGGCTCCAAACACGCACTTTGCCCTCCCCTTATATACGCTCGCGATATCACCCAGTCCACACGAACCCTTCCTGTACCCTCTGCCACCACCCCAAAGCCACCCTCGACCATATTCTTTTCCTCTGCCCGGCGGATCCTCCCCCGCGGGGCCTGGAGCACCTTACCTCATGGGAGGCTTGGGAGACCCTACTGCGCTCCGAGGACCCGGCCAAGCAAGCCATCGCCACCGGCCGGGCTGCCAGCGTCATGAGCCTCCGGGACATGAACGTTTGAGTGCAGTGGGGCCGTGCGGGGGCCCAAGGACCGACGTGTCCAAAACTCCCTTGTTATAAATAAAGTTTTCATCATCATCATCATGCGTATTTCGGGGTATTCATCGGGATTCCGAATCATCTAACATGTGCATGAGTACTGCCCATAATGTCGTTCTGCTTTTTTCCGTAGACAACAGTAAACGCGCGAAGAAGAAAAGTCATTAGATGAGCACGACCATGGAATGAATTTTGTTGAAGAGAGGAGCGAAAGCAAGTATCCTTCTTCTCTCTGGTTCTAGTAGCGCCTGAGTTGTTCGGTTTGGTATCACCCTCAAGCTGTCTTGTGTGTAAAGCGGTGGCATCACACTGAGAATTCTAGAAACGGCGAGGAAGGAGACGTCTCAAGAGGTTAGGACTCAGTCAAGGTATTTTCACAGCATATAGTCCTGATTCCTTCTATTGAAAAAAGGTAATGAACTTGAATTTACTTGACTCGACAGTGAATTGAACTTGAGAGCATCTTTAAAAGATAACGCAACGCAAAAGAATACGACAGACATGAGAACGAGAAGAACATGAGCCTAAAGTTAAGCTACAGACAGCACGTGGCCAGTATTTTGCAGAGCGAGTCGATATTGACACGTCAGGCAGGAGCCGCCATGGTGGCTCAGTGGTTTTGGCCACTGAGCCACCCAAAAGATGCAGATTCAATACCGGCCGCGGCGTTAGAATTTCGGGAGAGTATTCTAGAGGCCCGTGTACTGTGCGATCTCATTGCATTTTAAAGAACCCCAGGTGGTCGGAATTTCCGGAGTACATTACTACGGTGTCCCTCATAGCATGAGTCGCTTTGGGGTGTTAAACCCGTATAAACCAATCAAAACAAAACACGCGCAACCACTTCGTCGTCCAGCAGAGAGAAATGGGTCCCCATAGTGACGTCACTGCGCGCCACACTAGTTCCAGTCTGACTTTTGGCTTCAACACTGAACGCCTATGGTGAGTGACTTGTCAGCGTGCCGACAAGCAGTCGCCCGCTGCCGTCGAACGGAAGATAGGCCGCGTGATGCAGTACGGGGGATATGGACTTTGCGAATGTCTTCTTAGCCACGCACTAAAGCGAGGGTTACGGGAAGATGCAGAGTGTCATTCAGTTACGTTAAGCGCATGGAAAAAAGTCATGGGGAACCTAAGATGTTTCCGAACCGTTCTAATTGTGTGAAGGAAATGACTTTAGAAAAGTCAGTCCCCTTACCTGAAACAATTCTACCTGTTAATAACGTTGTACTCTGATTCTGTCATTACCAACGCACCTCTGAATTGTAGTGAGAAGTTCTTTAACAGCAAATGGAAGAAACAACGCTAGACCGCCGGTTCCCACTGCATTTGCTTTGAAGACAGCGAACCTGATGGCATGGGAATCGATTCAAATCCAGCTCAAAATAGCACCCTGAACTTCACATTTTGACCCGTTTACCAGCAGAGCCCATCACGCAGGAAATCAATATGCCTAGAGATAAAGGTTAATGGAAGAATAGCGCTTCTTTTCAGCTGAGCGAGCGTGGCATGTTGTCTTTTCTGACAATCTTGTCTATTTTTCGTGGGCGTGTATTTTCAGACATACAGAACGTAACAAAATTGCCCTTCCCAACGAAGCTGCTGCGGGCAAGATGTGTAACACGACAAAGGGGAAAACAGCGCAAACACACGACGAGTTAGAGGGGCCTGTGTAGTGTGTCTCTACCTCGCCCGGTGTTTGCGCTGTTTCCCGTTTTGACGAAATAGCGTTTCTCATCTACACGAAGAACTCAGACTAGAGACCACGTGATCAGAAGCACACAAAATACATGTGCATTAAGTGTACTTTTAATTGTTCCTGGGCGCTAAAACAATTAGGAAACAAAACAAGTACGCAATATCGGCACTTTTTGTTCATGCTCAAATCACCAGAATATTCGAGGCCTATAGTGCTATATATGGGCTAATATTTTGTGGACATTATTTTTACCGAACACAATTGAACTTGCCCATTTCAACGCTGAACTCCAATTTGAAGAGCGTAAATGAGTGTTTTGATACCATTTATACTAGAACATGAACAGTGATTTTGTGTCCACGCTGTCCGAAGAATTTTGGTGACAAAAAGCACTTTGCATTTTTTCTCTGGCACAGTAAACTGCGCCATGGTGTCAAATTTGTGGCGCAAAAGGAAGCTGATAAAAACTACTAGCACGCTTTTTTAACCAGCAATCTGCGTAGTTTTCGCTTCTTTTTTTCTTTTAAAAATCCTAAAATATTGATGACCGAGGCACTGACTGGAGCTGCAGGCGCTCATGATGCCATTTCTTTATGACGGCCGGTAGACCTATATCGAAGGTGTAGATAAATGGAAGTATTTACATAATACATAGATATGAAGCTGTCGAATGAGTGGCTTTCTTCCAAGCAAGAACCTCATCCTCAATGCTGGCTGCACACAGCAGCGCAAGAATGCTAGTAAACGCACACTGATGTACGTCGAAGGCATAAAATGCAGTACACATAAACAGGAACGGTGAAGGGGCTGACTTTAAATTAAAGGGGGGCCTGGGCCACTAATGTTGAGCTCCGATCTTCACTCAAGAAAGGCGGAGTTTAAAAATAATTTCTGGCGTCTATCGCCTTGCATGCGTGTCAGAGGTGTTTCATCACATTCAAGTCTAACACAACGCAGCTGATGGTTTTGTCGTGTCTTGCATTTAAAATAAATGCTCGCTCGGCAATCAGTGATAAATTCCGTACCACCTAACTCGAAAGTGTTCTATGGCGCTGCACTGCCTGAATGCGCTTATATGAAGGAATCGTTAAGAAATCAGCTGATACTTGAAAAGTTTATCTCGTCTCTTATTTTTGCAGTAAAAATCAATCATTTAAAGGAGGTCGCTTCGAGAACTTTTGAAGAAACGAGATGCTGATTCACTGCTTCACTAAAGAATTTGTTACTCCACACAAGACAAGCTCGACCTATAACCCTATAACACAAGACAAGCGTGGTGTCGTGTGTTGCTTCTGTCGCTGGTGATTGATTTTTCAGACCAAATGAAACATTATTCCTGCACGAATGTTTTACTCCATGAGGATGAATGGCAATTTTTTCCACGTGGCTGCAACATTCAAATGAAAGAAGACATAACTGGGCGTACAATTTATCATCCCTTCGATATCGTATTGTTGTCACAATTTATAAACACTTTGTAGGGTTTGAGCGAAACAAAACTGCGCGAAGAAGACGGGACAAAAGAAAGGCACGAATACACACACACAAAGCGCAGAATTCCAACTGACTTTATTTTGTAAAAGCAGGGTGCTTATAAAGGCAATCACAGCAAACTAGGAGACAAGCAGAAGCAACGTGCGAACGGCAATGACAGAGTCAACAATACCACGTGTGATTACGACGCATGAAAAGTTCGAATGTGACCATCTAAGAAATTGATTTCTTGACATGAAAGAGATAAAGAAGGGGCGCTAACACACTTATCACCCCTTTTAGAAATGAAATAGGCCTCGATAATTTCTCTTTCGGTTTTTGTTTTGGCTTTAGAAAGGAACTTTGTTTTTTCCAGGTAAGGAGAACAGGTTTTCGTGTCGCAGCTCTTACAATGCAAGGGTAGATTGCTGCCAGTGCCACTGCTAAGGGATCGCCTGTGTTCTAAAGCGCGCTCATTAAAACAACGGCCAGTCTGGCCTATGTAGGAACGACCGCATGACAAAGGTATCTCGTAAACAACTTCGGAAACACAGTTTGTAAACTTGTTCCGGTGGTTCTTCTTGCAAGTGGTGGGTTGCTTTCTTGTTCCAGCCAGTAGAGGGCACACTTTTTTCAGCTTGCAGGGAGCCGAAAAAACAACGCGTATCCCATACCTTTCTGCTACCTTCTTGATGTTATGGGAAAGGCAATGAAAATACGGCATGACAAATGGTGGCTTGGAATCCGAGCATCCTTTATCTTTTTCATGTGAAGATTTTAGCCTTTGAAGCAGGCTTTCGCAAGTGCCAAGAAGTAGATGACGGGGATAGCCAGCGGAAAGAAGGCGCTCAACTTGACAGTGAAAACTGGATGACATGGTGTGGGTACAGGATTTCTGCAGGGCAGAGAGGCAGGGAGACATGATGATGCCACGTTTGACTAGCTTAGAATGAGCGCTTTTATAGGGTAGTAAACTCTTGTTCGACCTTGGGCTATACGACCAGCAAACGTGGGCATCAGTGAAGTGCAGATTTAAGTCTAAAAACTGTATGCGGTTGTCCTTTGTCAGTTCATGAGTAAAAAGTAAGCCTTGCCCCTCAAAGGAGAAGGCGTTAAGAATGTTAGTGACAGCACTGTCAAGGTCATAGTTAGAAGAATTGTCTAGAATCACTAGAAAGTCATCGACATAACGAAACACACGTGATACAGGGCGGTTTAAAAGCTCTTTTTCTAAGCGTCTGTCTAAAAAAGCCATAAAAATGTCACACAGCACTGGAGCAACCGAAGACCCAATGCAAATTCCGGACTTTTGAACATAAAATCGTCCTTCGTAAAAAGTAGCTGTGGAACTATGGTAAAACTGTAAAAGCTCTAAAAAATGCTCGGTACTGATGCCAGCCATATTGCGAAAAACTAATTCACCATGCTCTTGAATGCAATCCCTCACAGCAGTGTACAACCCTTCATACGGTACTGAATAGAAAAGATCTTGTACATCAACGGAAATAGCTGTGTAAGCGGAGGGCATTGCCTGTTCCAGAGCCATCACAAGGTCCTTGGAGCTGCGGATGAGGAACGGATCACGACCCAAAACTTGGTCGAGGTGGCGTTTAAGGAAGGAGCTAACAGAACGTTGCCAGCTGTCTCTCTCGGACACAATCGCACGTAGCGGCCAGTCAAGCTTGTGCGTTTTGCCAGTGAAGAAAATTTCCAGAAAATCTCTGCCTGCTTTTGACACCGAGTTTTTGACAGCGTCCAGATTCATCTTGTTCAGCAGCTTGACAGCTTGTTTCCGCTGGGTAGAAGCACGGAAATCAACAGGTTTGAAATTCTTGAGCACTGCTTCTCGGGCCTTTTCTTCAAACATGCCTTGCGGCATGACGACGAAGCCCCCCTCCTTGTCAGCTTCCACGTCAGCTTCCAAAAGCAGGCAGAGATTTTCTGGAAATTTTCTTCACTGGCCAAACGCACAAGCTTGACTGCCCGCTACGTGCGATTGTGTCCGAGAGAGACAGCTGGCAACGTTCTGTTAGCTCCTTCCTTAAACGCCACCTCGACCAAGTTTTGGGTCGTGATCCGTTCCTCATCCGCAGTTCCAAGGACCTTGTGCTGGCTCTGGAACAGGGAATGCCCTCCGCTTACACAGCTATTTCCGTTGATGTACAAGATCTTTTCTATTCAGTACCGCATGAAGGGTTGTACACTGCTGTGAGGGATTGCATTCAAGAGCATGGTGAATTAGTTTTTCGCAATATGGCTGGCATCAGTACCGAGCATTTTTTAGAGCTTTTACAGTTTTACCTGAGTTCCACAGCCACTTTTTACGAAGGACGATTTTATGTTCAAAAGTCCGGAATTTGCAATGGGTCTTCGGTTGCTCCGGTGCTGTGTGACATTTTTATGGCTTTTTTAGACAGACGCTTAGAAAAAGAGCTTTTAAACCACCCTGTATCACGTGTGTTTCGTTATGTCGATGACTTTCTAGTGATTCTAGACAATTCTTCTAACTATGACCTTGACAGTGCTGTCACTAACATTCTTAACGCCTTCTCCTCTGAGGGGCAAGGCTTACTTTTTACTCATGAACTTACAAAGGACAACCGCATACAGTTTTTAGACTTAAATCTGCACTTCACTGATGCCCACGTTTGCTGGTCGTATAGCCCAAGGTCGAACAAGAGTCTACTACCCTATAAAAGCGCTCATTCTAAGCTAGTCAAACGTGGCATCATCATGTCTGCCTGCCTCTCTGCCCTGCAGAAATCCTGTACCCACACCATGTCATCCAGTTTTCACTGTCAAGTTGAGCGCCTTCTTTCCGCTGGCTATCCCCGTCATCTACTTCTTGGCACTTGCGAAAGCCTGCTTCAAAGGCTAAAATCTTCACATGAAAAAGATAAAGGATGCTCGGATCCCAAGCCACCATTTGTCATGCCGTATTTTCATTGCCTTTCCCATAACATCAAGAAGGTAGCAGAAAGGTATGGGATACGCGTTGTTTTTTCGGCTCCCTGCAAGCTGAAAAAAGTGTGCCCTCTACTGGCTGGAACAAGAAAGCAACCCACCACTTGCAAGAAGAACCACCGGAACAAGTTTACAAACTGTGTTTCCGAAGTTGTTTATGAGATACCTTTGCCATGCGGTCGTTCCTACATAGGCCAGACTGGCCGTTGTTTTAATGAGCGCGCTTTAGAACACAGGCGATCCCTTAGCAGTGGCACTGGCAGCAATCTACCCTTGCATTGTAAGAGCTGCGACACGAAAACCTGTTCTCCTTACCTGGAAAAAACAAAGTTCCTTTCTAAAGCCAAAACAAAAACCGAAAGAGAAATTATCGAGGCCTATTTCATTTCTAAAAGGGGTGATAAGTGTGTTAGCGCCCCTTCTTTATCTCTTTCATGTCAAGAAATCAATTTCTTAGATGGTCACATTCGAACTTTTCATGCGTCGTAATCACACGTGGTATAGTTGACTCTGTCATTGCCGTTCGCACGTTGCTTCTGCTTGTCTCCTAGTTTGCTGTGATTGCCTTTATAAGCACCCTGCTTTTACAAAATGAAGTCAGTTGGAAGTCTGCGCTTTGTGTGTGTGTATTCGTGCCTTTCTTTTGTCCCGTCTTCTTCGCGCAGTTTTGTTTCCCTCTAACCATGAACCGACTAGCCCAACATCATGTCTTACTTGTAGGGTTTAAATAAAAACGGGAAGAGGGAATATACTTGTATACTATCCGCTTGTAACCGGCTGACACCCAGGGCTCCACGCTACCTCCTGATCGCAAATTTTTGGGAATAAAACAGTATGACAGCGTGCCGACAAAAACAATAAACGCCGGCTAGCTGCATACAAGGGGATGTTCGTCGGAAGGGCGGCGCTAAAGTGCCAAAAATGTTCGCTTTTATCGATCGATTGATTGATTGACTGATGGTTGATTAATTGATTAATTTATTGATTGACAATTTTATTTATCTGAAAAGTGAAGGGGGCAGCGGGGGAAGGAGAGAAGTACTAGGCTGGGTAGGCCTCGGCTACACTCTGAGCCCAATCGATTTATTGATAACTTAGTATAACGCACGTCCACAACAGTGGCTCCTGCGCAATTACCAACGCACAGAGCGAGTCTTCGGCAACCTGAATACATAAGCTGTAGTAGTCTTGTTGAATTGGTTATTAGACTCGGATTGCACAATGCTTGTTATACTGCCGCTTAATTCGATCTGGAAATGCTATGCCTACGGTCCGTTTATTGAGTGGATTACATCAGAGCAGCACCTTGTAGGCAAATATGGCCTTCCGACTCTCCTCTTAATGCACGAAACGTGCGCCACCGAGTGCAGTGTTAGACGCATCAGATAGCATGAAAAATGAGTTACCGCTTATCGCTGACTCAAGAATTACGGTTGCAAAACCAAGAGAAAATGCTGCTCTATTTTCTCAAGAAGATAATAGAAGATAACTAGAAAACATAAACAATAACGTTTTGCGACCGCAGTGACTAAAAAGAAGAGAATGTGTTATTTCTCAAGGAACTGAAAAGGAGCAATAAAAGGTTTTTTATTAAGTCTATCTACGTCCTGCATACAGTGTCTACTTGTTCATGCTAGCACAGCATTAGCAGCGTGATTAACTCATGTTTTCCTTTTAATTTGCGACTACCAAGCTGTCAGCTATTAGGCAGAATTTAGTCGCGACCCGCGGATTGAAGTCAGCAGCCTAAATTTGTTCACGTGCACTTAACTAAAATAATAAGCCCGTTTTTGTTGTTCGCCGCCAACGTTATACAGCTACCGCATATCGCATTGGACCCAAGGCCTTTCGTTCGCATAGGAATGCCGCAGCCACTGTGCCATCGCAAATGTTTTTTTTTTATTTGTGTGGCTTGGAACAAGCACACAGCGCACAAGGAGGAGTTGAAGATTTCTGTTGTTACGAACGTTGGCAGAAAATCGTGTTTAATGGCACTGAAAAACCGCGTTGGATCATGACTTTTGATAAAACAAATACAGCTAATTCTTCTAGCCACCTACCGCTTCCCCCTCGTTCCACAAAAGGAACGTTATTTGGTTTGGTTTTGTGGTTTGGTTTTGTGGGGTTTAACGTCCCAAAGCGACTAAGGCTATGAGAGACGCCGTAGTGGAGGGCTCCGGAAATTTCGACCACCTGGGGTTCTTTAACGTGCACTGACATCGCACAGTACACGGGCCTCTAGAATTTCTCCTCCAAAGAAATTCTAGCCGCCGCGGCCGGGATCGAACCCGCGTCTTTTGGGTCAGCAGCCGAGCACCATAGCCACTGAGCCACCACGGCGGCTGGAACGTTATTTATCTGCTTCAGTGATATCTTTAACTTTATATTTTGCAGCTTGATTTATAGTGTGATTCAGACAGGAAAATTACAGTTGCGTCTTTCCTCGCCATGTCTCGTCATGCACACATGAAAATCTTCGGATTCCATGGAGTCTCGCAGCATGAAAGCAGTCGTTTACCTTCATTAATGCTTCTCTCAGTATTTAGCTTAAGAGAGACGTTTGATGAGGCAAAGGCTGGAACAGTAGTTCATAATGACCGCTGTGACCGGATTATTATTTTCAAGCTTCAATCCCGTTCTCTTCGAGTCTGTGCGCAGTGTCAATGCAGGCAGTGTAATCGGCGTAACAATATAGCAGGTTTCATGTGCTGATCGAGATATTGTGTGCGTCTGCATTATCTAACAGATCCGTTATTACATTGCTAAGCCTTCAGGCCCGCATCCTCGTGCCTATGCCGAGGTCCCCACATCTAGTCGGACTACCTTCAGCCCGAGCCATGCACTTATGCTCACGGCACTGCATTGGTGCCAACTACACTGACAAAATGGAGCTGGTTGATGCATTCGCCATTGATGCATGTACAGAAAAAATAAATCGGTGGTCTAAAAGAGAATATGCAGAAAAATAAAGTAATGTTCAAGTCTCTCAGAAGAGAACAGCAGTTTACGATAGGTTGTAAAGTATTGTAACTCCTAAAGGAATACGTCCCACCGCGGTGGCTGAGTAGTTACGGCGCTAGGCTGGCCCGAATGACGCGGGTTCGATCCCGGCAGCGGTGGTCGAATTTCGATGGAGGCGAAATTCTAGAGGACCGTGTAAAGTGCGATGTCAGTGCATGCTAAAGAACCCCAGGTGATCGAAATTTCCGGAATCTTCACTACGCCGTCCCTCATAGCCTGAGTTGCTTTGGGATGTTAAACCCCAATAAACAAATCAAACCAAACCAATCCTAAATAATACGTCCATTCAGGAGAGGTAGTGAGAACAGACGTGGTCCACTAGAGTGAAATAAGGTATAAGAAGAGGTCGAAAGAATTTAGAGGTGCTTTTTTGCCAAGAGTGGATGTTTACCGGTAACCTTGAAATGAAGACCATATACAGGATTGAAACTTAAGGTTCGACGATATCTCTTCTGGTAGTAGGTTCGTAGCGAAAGAAAAACGAACGCCGACAAAACGTTGTTGTTGAACAAGGCTTCCGTGAGGAAGCCGAAACGTCTAAGTTTTTAACAACCCTTGGCCGGTGTTCCTTTCTCGTTCGGCATCAGAAGTATTAACAGCTGCATATTACCGGTACTCACTTATAGGGCAGAAACTTGGAGACAAAAGAAAACGATTCATCTGAGGACAATTAAACGATCTATAGAAAGGGAGATCATAGGTGGAACGTAAATAGACAGAAAGAGACCAGAGTGTGTCATACAATAAACGAGGGTGGATGACATCTTAGTTGAAATCAAGAAGAATGAATGCAAAAGAAGGCAGTGCGTGTAACGCCTAGGCAAAATACCCGATGGTCGTTTGGGTTAACGAAATGTATTCTTTGAGAAGGGAAACGTAGCACGGGAGAGCAGAAAGTTAGGTGGGCCGAAGACATTGGGATGTTTTCATGTATTATGTGGTGCAGCTCGCAAGGGACCGGGTTAATTAAAGAGGTACGCAAGAGGCCTTTATCGTGCAGTAGGCGTAGCCAGGCTTATATTGATGATGATGACGCAATACAAGAGTTTCTTACTGTACACTCTGATTCTTTGAAAGCTAGGCACTACTGGGAGCGGTAGGTTTTTTATTGGGTGAATTCATGATCCTGGAATCCCCTGAGTAGGAGTACAATGCACGCAAAGCGCAAATTTGTGGCACCATTTATTCCGTCGGATTTAAACAGCAAACAGAGAAAGAATGCACTAGTTGCGACTGCACAAATAAATGTACTGTCGCAATGAAACTTGTGCCGGGCTTGTTTGAGAACCGAAAAGAGCCTGGCGCTCTTACGGCCATCGTTTAGCGCTGCATCTCACTTTGATGAGGACAATGTATGTCGGCGTTTCTCGTAGAGGATCTATTCGCAAGTTTCACATATTGTGTAACCGTTATGCGTCCGCCTCCGGTTCCACCAAAGAGATGACACCGGCACAAGGCCTCCGAATTTGTTCACTGTCTTTCATGCGAACTCTTTTTCTGAGTTGAGTGGCGCAGCGCATTTGGCGTGTTATGTTTGTCGTTGCATGCTGCACATAGCGATGCCAGCCGGAACTTAATGTGTCCATTGGAGGAGATATAAAGCGAGAATACCGACAGAAAACTCAAACGCAACTGTACTTTCTGCCTTCTAGGCAGCTTTAAACCTCCGGTAAAAGCGTAGTAAACCTACGCACATTTCCCATAGATTATAAGCTCAAGAAGGAATGGATAAGCAAGGCTCCTATTTGAAAGCCTTTGAACATGGCTCTTGCAGTATGCAGTACGCATTATAGTCCCCGTGATTACTTCTGGACCACCACTGGTGAGCAATGATTTTCACCAGGGCAATTATACTTCAAGCAAGTCGCACGTGCCGGTGGGGGCGGCGGCTGCTGACAGCCGACGCTTCCAACACTCTCATAAAATACGCCGTCCTAGCTCAAACCTCGCCGGGTCTGCAGCTGAAGATCCGCCTTGTTCGCTTCGTCTCTGGCTGAGGTTTCGCTGCTGCGTTGCCTTCGTCGCCCGCAGTATATCGTCGGTGGGGGCGGCACGCTGTTAGCGAGTCTCTTTTTTCTACCTTTGTATTTTCTTCCTTTGCGATACGCTTGGGATTCAATGCTGTTTTACTATCTTAGTAATACAGCTCTTTCGGCAAAAAAGCGTGGTGTGTTGGCGTGCTTGCGTGCGTGCGTGCACGTGTGTAATGGGGCACCTTCTGCGCACCCGCCGGGGGCGAAATAAGCCTCCTCGTGAGCACTCGCAGAGATGCCCCTACAGGTGCACCCACAGGTGCACCTCTGCGCTCCCACGCGTAACAGTGTACTCCCCACGCGTAACAGTGCCCCCCCCCCCCCCCCCCCCCCCACCCACCCACGGGCCGGCGCCCTCCATCCACCGAAACTACACGGACGGAGTAGCAGTTACGGGCTTTGTTTAACCGCAGCTGCTGTGGCTTTCAAGCGATCCCCGATGCAAAAAAAAAATGTTTCCTTCACAGCTTGTCCACAAATTATGTCAATCGTAATCGCTGCACGCCTGTAGTGCTCTAAAACAAATCCACGGGGCTGTAGCGTGCCCTCCGGAGCACCTTTCCTACTTCGTATCGAAGCTTTTGTTGCATTGCTGAGACCACCTCATGTGCTCGAGACCACAACTCGAGCACCTGAGGATTCAACAGGCGCTGAAAGTTCGATCGAAAACTTGGTTTCCTCTCGTTGGATCAAATATGAAAAAAATAGATCATCTGTTGGCTTCTTCACTCGGATAGCGAAATAAAAAGATTGTTCAGCCAGTGCTCGTTTTTTTTTTTTTTCTACGATCTCCTTGCCGCCGGTGTGGCCAACTCTCTTACCTTTTTTCCGACCTGTTTCTCCTCGACATATTGCCACAGGAAGCTCCTCCATGCCTGCGGATCGAGGGGCGCAGAACAGCGGCAGTGATTTCCTCCTCTGAGTTTCTCTTGCCTGGCTGTCACACGTATTCCTGCGGCTTTTCTTCGCGAACTTCGAGCGTTACATGTCCCCTCTAGTGCCACGTTGACAGAGGCACAATGTTTTGTCTTTCATAACACCTATACCTGCATGGGGGGAGGGTTCGGTCCCTCATGCGATGTCTGCATCCACAGATGGCTTGTACCGTGCCAGACGATACCGGGAACGTTTTCACACCACCACGCACAACATGGGCCACGACAGTTGAGAGCTTCTTTAGTAAGGAAGCACACCCTCATCTCAGTTGCACAAATGTGGATAAGGATGCATCCCAGCGCTACACTGCATGTAAAGTGCACAAGCATTTTAATGCAGCATCACACAACACAGTGCAAAACACTCCTAGCACTGACGCGGCGGCCTGATTAACTCTAGGGCAACAATACTGTTTTTTTTTTACTGACGCCCCCTCTTGCTCTACAGAGCGCCCATCCTGGCCACTACCATGGCCGTTGACAACACGTGCTTGCCACACTCATTACACCGGCCTGGCCTCTACCAAAAGACAAAAAAAAAATCTTTTTTTTTTTTTTTTGCGCAGCCCGCTTATCAAAGCACCGCGCTGCCTACCTGTGTATGTCATATCTTGGCCTACGTGCTCCAGAGTGTCTTCTGCGCATGCGTAAACCCACTGCGCACATGACACGCGCCAGCGATGCGCCGAACCTACAAAGGCATGAGTCTGGGCCCTGGAACTGATAAAACTCGGAGCGGATGAAAAAAAAAAAAAACACTCAGAGCCTGCGTTTACCATTTCAAACTGTTTAACTTTGCTAGGGGCTGTAGTTGCAGCCATTTTTTAGTTTTAATTTCAAGAATACGTACCGCAGTTAACAAGCGCAATTCCAGGTAATTCTCACCATTAACAATAGGCACTCCTGAGTTTTGAAAAGGAAACTTGAGATGACGTAAAGAAAGATCGGTTTTATTGCGATCATATCGTAAGCGCTGGATATAACTGCACCCGAGTCAATTCTATCGACATTCAGCCGCCGCGGGTACGATCCCGGCCGCGGCGGCTGAATTTCGGTGAAGGTGAAATTCTAGAGGCCCGTGTACTGTGCGATGTCAGTGCACGTTAAAGAACCCCAGGTGGTCGAATTTTGCGGAGCCCTTCTCTACGGCGTCCCTCATAGCCCGAGTCACTTTGGGGCGTTATGCGCCAATAAACCAAACCAATTAGACCGGCATATCCATGAGACAGAGTTGACCCCTTAAGGAATGTGTGGGATATTGGTACTTTGTTTTACTTCGTCTCTGCAATTCATGTGCATATTTTCGCGATTCATACGCTAATCTCGATCATGGCATTTCCTTTGCGCCTTAAATTATGTGCAGTAGTGTGTTCCGCTTGAAGAGCGGCTGCTTAGCCTGCAGAGCTATTGACACCTAGAAAATTGGGGCCGAAGTAGGAATAAAGCTAGCGAAGAAAACGACTGCTCAATGTTTTGGTGCCTGACCTGGCAGCCTGAGGAGCCGAATCCCTGAATGCCCCTTTCTCTGCTTTTCAGCATAAATATTAATTCACAGTACCTACACATGAACGCACAATGTTTATCGTTGGCGAAGCCAAATCGTATCTGGTCTGGCCCGAATAATTTTAATCAACTTATGCCCTATATACGTATTGTAGAATGGCGCAAATAGTGCCGAAAAATTGGTAGCCTGGACATGACTTTCGTCACGAAGTGGATCATCCCACTCTCTTTTGTCTCGCTCCGCTCAGTTACATCCGTAATGAACCGATAATACACTTTAAGGTACTGTCGAGCTGGAGGCAGATTAACCAGAAGAACGTGGATTATGTTTTAGCTCTACTACAGAATCAAAGCTGACAAAAGCTCCAGCGTTATAGCAAAGTCTTAATATGCGTTTAAAAAATCTTATGCGATTAAAAGAATGAGAGCTGGTTTTGTTGAAGAATTAAGAAAAAAAAAGCAGGATTCTATAAGCCATCTTTTTCATAGAGCCAAAAGCACCCTTTCTTGTTTCACGGCATCCTCTTTCATGGGAGTGTCTTTTATCACATTAGGCCAGCTGAAAGCTGTTGATACTGTTAAAGTCTAAACACAGGGCACAACAATATGCCACGCACTTGCACTATTCAGAAGTGGTGCAATTATTGTCGCATGGCATGTCACTAAAGCACGGCACAGGTTTTTTTAATTTCTTTCGTTCGTTAGCACAAGAACTCTAAAGCGGTAACCGCATGAGGCGATATTCCTTCGCGATGCGTCGCGCGATGACGACGCCGTCGCCCACCGCTGTCGCTGGCGCAAACCGCACGAAGCGACGGGACATAGCGTTGGAGCGGCGCGTTTTCACTGTTGCTCGACTGCTGCCACTTCAGCGTTCAGTTATTTTGCATTAATTAACGCGTCGAACAACATTCCTATGGCTCCACACAAGATAAAACACAATAAAAACATTGACAAAAATACATGTAGTCAATAATTTTATTTTTGTCTAATACGCAAAGTCACGTGACATAGAAAAGTGCGCACATTTTTTCCTTCCTCCATGAACGCGCACTTTTTCCGTCTGCTGCCGCCCTCACCCCCCAGCGTCTTTGTGCGCCATGGAACGCCGACGGAAACTCGCATTGTTCAAAACCTGCCATGGTGAGGGGTACGTCGATTGCTGCTCTGCTGAAAAAAAAAAAAACGACTCTCGCGCGTAAAACGGCTCGGAAGTTGCGCACCCGCAGGACCTGCCGTCATTGGCTAGTCTCGCACGGCACTTTCGGGCGATGGGCGAAATTTTCTGCAAACACAGAAACTGGGCAACGCGATGAGCGACAGTGGTTCGGCCCTTGAGTTCAAACCTTTCTTTAGTTTCTCACCGCCGAAAACTGCTCATCAAAACAGTGATATCCCCTCCCTAATTTGGTACTTGGAAAAAACTCTTTTCGCAGTGCACTTAGGAGTAAAGAACCTCGTATGTTAAATTCCGGGAGCTGCAGCAGTTGTTGCTGCTTCTTGTCTCTTCTTCCAGGCGCCTAGACAATATACACTAACCGGAGGTTAATGCCAGTATCACTGTGAAAGTACCTTCCATCTGCTTCCTATATATTTTCGTAGTGCGATCAACGGCAATTGTTTATTACCGAATTGGCGTCGTTGCAAAATATTTCCCGTTTCCGACGCTGGGACCAATTCAGAGAGCATTGCAATCGCCAAAAGTTAAACAAAACGTGAAAAAAGAAACCTGTAAAAATCTGATAACAAAGTTGACAGGCAAAATGGCGATTTGTAGAAGCATCAGTTTTGCTCGCCTGTTGCTTGATTCCTTTCTTATTTTCTTCTTGGCTCCTCAATCTGTAGAAATGCACTAAACTCGTGCAGAAGGCAGCATAGTACACGAGAAAGTCAATACTTTCTTAGCGTTCTGACCAAAGTGGGTCTGGTGAAACCGCATGATCACTTAATTTCCCGTACGGAACGTCGCGCTGTCGGAACGTCGTCTTTTGTCAACCGTCTTCCACCCACTGCATACAAGTGTTTCCCTCCACCATCTGTTTGCATCGCAAGGGTGGGCTTGTATCTGCTATCGTTGCTATGCTGTTGTGCCCAAAATCTTTCAATTTTATCAACTGACTATTTTTTGTGTGCTTATTTCCCCGCCTCACATGGTTCGCGGTGTGCCCACATCGTCCGGCGGAACATTAAGATACATTTATTTTTAATTGGAGGCCACGCAAGCCAATGAAAAGAGATATTTAACTTAAAGACAACCTGAGTCACAAAAAATTCCTTCCTTTTTGTCTCTTTCTTCGGATAAATATCTTTGTACAATTTCCTAACAAATTTGGAGGCATAGCACACGGCTTCCATAGGACCCGGCGACATCTGTTTGTCTCAAGCTGACAGGACAGACTTCCCCTCGTACAAGACCACCTGGCCTCACAGCATAACCAAAATAATGCTTTATCCCTCAAGCCTTTTCGAGCTACTTTTCTGTATATATACTTCTCTTGACACGTGTTTGCAAACAGAATTAATGTTAGCAGTTCCATGATGCTAACGTCTCAATGGAGATCGCGAACTCGCACTTTGATTTAGAAGTATTGGTTAACTTTCTAGTCTACCACGTATTCAAGGTGATTGTTTTAGACTCAACTCCTTTGCACATGAACGGATGCCGACAGCCTTTTGCGGTTGAGCGACCCGACCAGAAATTAAATTCTGGTTATGCACAATAGGCCGTTAGTTTTTACATGAAAGCCACGCCTCTGAAACGCACTCTAGGTGATAATTGTCTTCACTATTTAATACCAAAACAAAAGGTTTTATTACTTTTGTTGGCGATGAAACAATCATGGCGCACCGAAACCAGCAAGGTGAAAATTGCAACGCTCGGTTATTGTTTCATGCTTGCGTTGGCTAAGTGCAACGCGAAGCAGTTCAGCAATGTAAATACACGGAGTAAACATTAGATACCGTAGTTATCTTTGCCGCATGCGAAATATTTGATTATCTCCCGTTCCTAATTCTTTCTCCTAGAGTCAGCAATCAAGGCGTGCGGAACAAGGGGCAGTCTGCCGCAGAGAGTGCATGTGCGCACGCTGAGCCACCATGTGCTGATGAGTGGGCTTTTCTCTCCTTAATCAGCTTCTCTTGCGCAAAAATTTCCTCCCGCTTCAACGCATCGCACTTCCGCCGCGCACTCAGCTTCCTCATTCTCCTTGTGCTGCAAAAGGAGCGCCAGATCAATAAACACACGCAGAGAAGGAGATTGTGCATGCTAAACAAAACGCGGTCATCACCTTCCTGCATCACCCACCTCCCTAAGGCTGTGTCCACTACCACGTTTTGAATAAAACACGAAGCACAGCACAGCGTCCAGGGCTGTAAAAAGGAAGAAAAAAAAACATGACATAAAGAAAATGGCTGTTCTCAAATCGAGGAACCGTTAAAAAGCGAAACAGAAGGCCAACATAGCGTTTTTGTTAATGTGGCAGCCACAATTCCACCCCGTTGCAACGCTCTGTATTGAACAGTGCCGTGCATCTTGCCTCAGCCTTTTTCTCATTGACCAAGAACAAATCAATGATAAGTGGAGATCCATTTCCTTTCTGAATTCTCTTCTTCTCAAGTTCTGAGACACCTTAGGAATTGGAAGGAAAAAGCGCTCTAAATAAAAACATAATGTTTAGCTTGCGTGTGGTTCTTAGAGAAAGCTAACAGGTTCAACCGAAATTAACTGCATATTTGTAGATTCAATGGCAAAGTCAGCAGCGGAGTAATTTTTCATGAAAAAGAGCATTGAGTTGTAAAATAAAACACAGCTTATACATTTAAAATTCCATCCCACATTTTCTTTTTACCCTGACATCACCTCATATTTATATTCAGTAGAAAACCGCTAGTATTAAAATTGATTATGTACGAAACGATATTTTGTTCAATCATCACATTTCTGCGTAAAAAAATGAGTTCATTCATATTCAGTACAAACCGGTAGTAGCAAAATTGATTATACATGAACAAAATTTTTGTTCATTACCTTTCTGTGGAATAAACGAGCAGATTTTCATGAAATTTATAATTTATCAATGCTGAACATGCAGTGCAAACATGGGGCTGCTGAACAGAAAACCCTTGTTTTATGTTCTGTGCAAATAATAAAGAAATTGTGCAAATTATACAGCCCTAACAAGTGCTTGCCTGAGTGGTGACCACTGGTGTGTTCACTGCTCACGAAGTGTTCAGAAGTGAGGGCTATATTTTTTTCTTGGTTCCATTCCCCCCCCCCCCCCAAAAAAAAAAAAAAAAAAACGTGTGTCGATGATACTAGCGGGTATTTTCGCCGGAAATTTCAACTCAGTTCTCACCAGACAAATATAATTGGTGTTTTCGAAGTACTTTGGCAAAACCTAAATTATTTGGTTTTTAGCTCGAGTTACTGCACTCTGGAACTTTAGATATCAGTTCAGTTTAGTCTTTTCATTAATATGAAGCTATATGCGAGTAATATTAAGGCAGAGAAAGTTTAACGTAAGCTCTTTGTGCCTTAGAACTTCCAAAATGACGAAAATGTGGGTTACTAGGCGGGTATCCTTAGTGTTGTAGTGCAACAAGACGAACACATCGAAACAAAAAAGGACAGCATTTCGTCCTGTTCTTTCTTTTCCTGTGTGTTTCTCGGAGGTTCAAACCCATAATGGATTCTTACGATTTCGTTTCTACATCAAATTCTTCTCGAGAGTCCATACACTTCAGCCTATTGCTGTAAGTCCAGTGGGCTGCTGACAGTGATGGTAAAGCGGATGTGGAGATAAACATTGTAATTTCTCTACCCACCTATTTAAGCGCGATCAGTAAATACTCCTTGCGGCACAACTTTTCCCACACCCAGTCTGAAGTAATTTAAAGTTATAAATTTGGTTTCCAGAAACGCCTATATTAGTCCATCTCTGCTAGTTGAAGGTGAATGCACCCTGTCCAATCAGACTGTTTCCAGTCCCATTTCTCCTCTCTTCGCCTCTCAGTACAGGCAAATCATTAGGTAATTACAGATTACAGAATTCAGTAACAGCTGCATACCGTTGCGGTAAAGAGAAATTCCTGGAGGTGCTACCTATGAAATGTCCACCTGTCTCCGTCCTCTCCGTTGTCTCCGATGCGTCGACCGCGTCTCATCAAAGTCCTGCTGGACAAACTGACTCTGCCGCTCCCGTGGCTCAGTGGTTACGGTGCTCGGCTGCTGACCCAAAAGACGCGGGTTCGATCCCGGCCGTGGTCGTCGAATTTCGATGGAGGCAAAATTCTAGAAGCACGTGTACTGTGCGATGTTAGTGCTCGTTAAAGAACCCCAGGTGGTCGAAATTTCCAGAGCCCTTCACTACGGCGTCTCTCATAGACTGAGTTGCTTTGGGACGTTAAACCCCATAAAACCAAAAACAAACCAAACTCTCTCTGATAGCTGCCGCTTTCACAAGTGCTCCTTCTCACAAGGTAGGCCACGGTGCCCTGTCAAGTTTTCATGAAGCCATTGGCTGTTGCGCACCGTTATTTCACTTGGCAAGTCACAGGTTCCACTAGCGATAACGCAAATACAGTGCCCCTCTCGAGGGCGGCGCGCTTCCATCGGCCTCTCAGGTGCCAGCTTGTCGGCTCCTGGACCAGTGTGTACACACTCTTCGGCATGGTGTCTGGCACTGTTTAAATGCGTGCTCAAGCACGCAAGGTTAAACATACCTACGCGGCGCTACTTCCGCCAGCACTAAGATCAACATCGCGCACGCGATACCTCTGGTACGCAAAGCTTCTTTTATGCTCTAGCCCACTCTGACAGCGTGCATAAATGCCCACCGATTCAGTATAGCTGCGGCTAAGTTTATTCTAAACCCTTCATTTTATTCCTCTTGGCAAGTACTTATAGTAAGCTTTTCACTTGTCCCTGAGGCCATTGAGGTTCGGACGAGATCCTGAGCATACACAATCAAGTTTCAGCACACATGCAGATGCCTCAGGCACCGTTTTGTTGAGGCGTATTTCAGCGTATTATAGCACTGAACAATAGTGTTTTGCAAGTGCGTAAATTTTAAATGATGCTGACTGTGTCTAACAGCAGGCCGTAGATATAGATTTCAATATTGAGAGCTCTCTGAACTACGCCAAATATTTGCGCGACAGGCTACTATATCTTTGAAATTAAAATTAACATTCTCACCAATAAGTTGTTTGGATATTTTTCAATCCTCCAATGAAAAAGTCATTAAAGAGATATTGCTACCTGGGGAAACTCGTGGTGACGTCATAACTGTCTACCTTTCAGATGTCCACTGCCTTCGTCTACAGGCTGTCATGCGTCTTCCGATGCGGCCAAACAATGCTTCGTGAGCTTCACCTTCGACGGCATTTTTTTTCATCCTTGAAACAACCGCTTCTTCGCTGGAAACTTAGCGCCGCCGTACGTGACGTCATCACTGGGGCCTCTTCCTGTCGCTGTGCACTGCAGAGCAGCCTGAACACCGACGTCCCTTTAGTCGGCGATTACAACAACATTTCAAATCGTAGCGCATGTCTCATGCAAAGATTTCGCATGCTTTACCTGCAAGTCTCATGCATTCGGCGCAGCTAAAATCATCGAATTTTAAAAACTCTTCAGTTGCCCGATCCCGAGAAAACTGCTGCTATCGCCAACTTTCCTGTTCCTACAATCAAGGAAAGTGTGCAACGCTTTTTGGGTCTGTGCGCATACTACCACCGCTTCATCGCGGACATTTCAAAGATTGCTGCACCCCTTTACCACCTCACGTGCTATGAAACACAGTTCGTGTGGGCCGCCGAGCAACAGGAGGCTTTTGCCGAGCTGCGCAGACGACTGCAAGCCACCCCTGTTCTTGCGCACCTTGATGAAGAGGCTGAAACCGAAGTCCACACCGACGCCAGAAACGTCGGCCTCGGCGCCGTACTCGTCCAACATGAAGGTGGCGTGGAAGGCGTCATCGCGTATGCAAGCCGCACGCTTTCTCGCGCTGAAACAAACTATTCGACTACAGAAAAGGAATGTCTCGTGGTTGTGTGGGCAACCATGAAATTTCGTCCTTAGCTCTATGGCCGCCCGTTGAAAGCAGTTACCGACCACCACTCTTTGCGCTCGCTGGCCAATTTTCGCGGCCCATCGGGGCGCCTAGCCCGATGGAGCCTCCGCCTCCCAGAATTCGACTACACTATTGTGCATAAACCTGGCCAGAAGCACGAACACGTTGAAGCACTCTCTCGAGCACCCGTACGGTTAGCCGATGGTAGCATGGAGGATGAGAGTGGTTTTCTTGGAGTTGTCAGCGACTTAGATGTAATGTCACGACAGCGAGCTGACCCAGACCTGCGACCTATCCTAGATTTTCTGGGGGGCCGAGCTTCTCACGTACCTCGACAATTTTCTAGGAACGTGCCGGCCTTCTGCCTCCGAAACGCCGTTTTGTTTATGAAAAACTCCAGCGCTGTTGACCGAGCACACCTCCTCGTCGTTCCGGCAGACCTCCGCGCCGACATCCTTGTTGCTTGTCACGATGAGCCCAACTCCGGCCACTTGGGCTTTGCCAGCGCACTTGCATGCGTGCGCCAAGCGTATTATTCTCCCCAACTTTCTCACGCCGTCCAACGTTACGTCAGAGGCTGCCGCGAGTGCCAACGTCGTAACGCGCCTCCTCTCATGCCAGCGGGTTTGCTTTAACGTATTGAACCGCAGTAAGGTGAAAACTTAAGCGAGTTGAATCTTATTCATGATGAAGTTAGCGCCAAAAGCGAGGACCAAAGTAGGAGAGAAGGCACAACAGTTGCGAAAAAGCGCTCGTGTTGTGTCTTCTCTCCTACTTTGGTCCTCGTTTTTGGCGCTAACTTCATCATGTATTGAACCGCCTCGGACCCCGTTTGATCAAGCCGGCATCGATCTTCTGGGCCCATTCCCTGTGTCATCGGCCGGTCATAAATGGATCATAGTCGCGACCGACTATTTAACAAGGTATGCGGAAACGAAGGCGGTGCAGCGCGGCACATCATCTGAGATCGCCCAGTTTGTTACACAACAATGTGTGTTGCGTCATGGCGCACCGTCCCATGTAATCGATGATCGAGGTACGGCGTTTATGGCGCAGCTCATAGGCGACGTGTTCGAGCTCAGTCACACGAGCCATCACAAAACCACTGCCTATCACCTACAGATGAACGGGCTCACAGAGAGACTCAACAGAACGATCACCGACATGATCGCAATGTACATAGACTCGCAGCACAAAAGCTGGGACGAGATTCTCTCGTACGTCACATGCGCCTACAACACGGCCATCCAGGAGACGACCCGCTTTGCACAATTTCGCTTTGCACCGCTTTACACCATTTAGACGGACGTGACGTTCAGACGATGCTGGATGCAATGCTTCCATGCTGCACTGATGACCACCCACTGACGCCAGACGCCGAGCAGTTCTGCACCTAGTCCGCATGAAACAGTACTTCACGCGGTAAGGGTCAGTACGCTCAGTGGCTCTCTAGTTATCGCCTGGGACACCTCCGCCCACCTCCCTTGTCCTTTTATCTGTGCTTGTGCTGGTGTTTTTTTTTCCTTCCATTGTTCGTGCTTCAGCCTCGCTCTTTTATATATTTTATTTATTTTGGAGGGAGAGTAATGCCACCTGGTGTTCTGAGGTGGCGCTTGAAAAGGAAGACGTTGGAGTGTCTCGCGCTGGCTGGCTGCCGTATTCTGCTGGTTAGTGACCTGTCGCCCTATCTTCCGTTACAATATTATGTATTGAAGTACTCGTTGGCGCATAATTCACGGCATGCATTCTGAATTTAAGAAAATTGCAAACATATATAGGAGTAGTGGTGAGATGAGCAGTCTCTTTCTGCCTTATACAAAAAAATACAGATCGACACAAGACGCACCATAGCTGCAGCACGTTTATTATGCGTGTTGCAGGCTGAATTTGATTAAAACACAACACATCTGCCTCTAGACCACAAAGCTTGGCAAGTAAAACAAATTTTTTGCACTGGTTGAGTAACACCGGGAGCACTGCATGGAATCATCTTGCAAGAGTTTCAGTTCACCAATTACAAACAACCAAAAACAGTCGCCCGTGTACTCCTGAGAAAAGTCTCTAATAAGGCGTTGTAATATAAAGGCGCCAAAAACCAAGCACACGCACAGACAAGAGAACGGGACAGAGCTCCTACAATGAATTACCAACTGGCCCAGCAAGAAGTTCTCTTGATAAGACTGCCACAAACAATCGCGGAAAACGGTAGTGTGCTCCTGCATGATGTGGGTGTCTTCTTTCTTGTGCGCACACGAGATGCATTTGCTAAATTGCGCCAGAAACCGGACCCCTATCGCTTGGAAGGAACACGTCGCCACCGCCACATGCCAGAGGGCCCAGGCCTTATCTATTTTGATAAGGCCTGATATTTTGCTATTTCTTATGCTCGCTTATTCTTGTATGCATAAGGGACATAAATTCTAAACGCCCCTACATACACTTATAGATGCTCCTGAAAATAATACATGTGCCTGCACGATGGTCTGACGGCAGCTTTTTGTGCTGTCTAGAATTATAAGCAAGAATTGCGCACCTGTTTTTCTCTCAATTCGTCCGTGCGAGATTTTTTCTTCATCTGCGTGCGCAAGGTACGCATTAACACATTATTTGGCGTGAAATAATTAAGGAAAAGATTGCTTGTGTTACATGACCACACAGGTTCGAATCTCCTGAAGAAAAAAATGCTTTTTTATTTCTAATTTGAGGAGCGCGTATTACGGCATATCTGAGCTAATATGGAGGAAGACGGTTTATTTAAAGTACCATTCGCTAGGCTGAGGCAGCTCAGCCCGATGAACGCCCAAAAGATGATATCCCACATACGCAGCGCCAACTCGTAGCGCTCCGAGAACTAGGTTCGCCATTGGTGCAGTTCAGGATCCGAAGCCGCCATCTGGCGTTGTGTTATGACGCCAGAGCTTCCTGTCAAAGTGGAAATTCCAGTGTACCGTTCCGCTGCGCTCATGAATTTTGTGATAATACAACGATGTGTGCTGGAACCAATACCATATCAGCGTCTCGTGAATTATCTTGTAACTGCGAGCAAACATTTATAGAGAACCGAACCAAATACATAGCATATAAGTACAGGTGCCCATAAAATTTTCATGACACGAAAGATACATAAAAGCTTAAGTTATGAGCAGTTGAGCACATGCATCCACAAACTGAGGGGTTAACTTCCTACTTTCTTTCGCGAAAAACACGATTCACTTCTTAATGCCAGGCTCTGCCTTTACGTAGCCAGAAAATTGGGGCTTTTTGTTATTTCGGCTTTACGAAAGCTTTTGCGGTCACCTGTACGCAGGCCTGATTTCTGCTTTCACTCTCTGCTCTGGTTGCTCAGAAACCTTCACAGGAAATTTTCGCCAAATTGGAATATGGACAAGACCATTTCGTGAATCTGTTCAGAAGACGAGCCAATTTTGCGCATTTAATAGATCTCCGGTAGCGCATAGTCGGTAGTCAGTAAACATACAGACACGTCACTTGATCAACAAAAAAAAAAAGACGACCAATTCTTTTTCAGGCAGCTTAAGCCATTGCTATTAAGAAATGTAGTTCAACCCCTGAGATTAGCTTTCATTAGGCAATTTACCGGCAAATCGTTACAATGGGCTCTCAGCGCGATTGTGCTACAAACCTAAGTCAGCCAAGTAGTGACGTACGAGACTGCACTAATACAACCATGCCCCGATTACTGCTCAGTTTCTCACGCATTTAGCTGCGAAATTCTTCTAGTGTTAAGTTCGTTTTTTTTTTTTTTTTGGAGCGCTACCAAAGCCATTTCGACCGCGCAGTTCTGGCAATGTGCCACACACTGTTCTGGTGTAATGTGCGATCGTGTCCATATGTTATGCACGTGAATGCGTCAATGTGATGTGATGCTCGCTCTTTATGACAACACGGCGCGAATTTTCTTTTCATTCTTGCTACAACCGATATTCAAGCGATGGAAGTTTTTGTCAAGAAATTAATAACGCAGCCATTTTATTTTGACTGAGTCATTTTATCTTCAATACATCGGATTTCTTGCAATTTTAAGGGTAATGTAATCATAGCGACCTTGAACAGCAGAAATTAGAGCATCGCTCCTTGCGCAGTTCCTCATTATCCAAGCTTGTACTTGCTCCTGGCTGAACAACATGCGGTTATTAATGCGAATCTGTTCGCGATAAAGTTCTGATTGTAGTTGAAGGGTCGAATACCGCAGGCAATGCGTTCTAGACCGTCTCTGCCCAATAAACAGTTTCTTTCAGAAGCCCTTTACGCCGCCTTTCTGACTGCCGTCACTACTACGTGACATTAGGTTGAAAATACAGAAAGCGGAATAAAGGAGGACCGCCACTTCGTTCATTGACTAGCCTGTGTCCCTCTCCTTTCCTCCTTCCCTACCCTCCGACTCCGCCTTATATGTGCAGATTTGCGAGATGGGTCCCTATTTTTCACCCGACGTGGGGGCTTTGTTTTCTGCTGACACGGCCGATGGCAAGGGTGATTTTTCAGGCGCTCGATGTTGTGCTGGACGGCCGAGATCAGTTCTCCGCTTATCCCGCTTTCTCACACCGGCCGGGATAAATGTGGATACTGCGCTGCTGCCACAACACGCGGGTTCGCTTTCTTGGCTACGTTTTCCACCTCCCTTCCAGCGGCTGGACGGATCCGTCGACCACTCCCCTCGGATGGTGGAACACTTCTCTTGGAACCTTTATCGCGATAATTAACTGGCAGCACGTCTGCCGAAGCTGGTATGTCGGGGCGAAGACAAGCGTTGCATGGCTCTTTGTGTGCATCGACTGGCGATGCCATTCTTTGCCAGTGTGCAGCAGCAGTACGCATGCGCGATAGGGAACAAATGTTTGCAGGATGTGCGTGCTAGGAAAAAAACTGCGAGTCAACAAAAGTCGCCTGGTGTTAAGCGCTCAGTATAACTTCTAACCCGCCAGACGTGATCCGTGCTTGCTTCCCGAAAGAAACAGAGACCAATATTTGGAAAATTGGCGCATCTGAGACCATTCGAAATGTTACCGCTTTCAGCAGTGCGTGTCACACACCTCTAAACGCCATAAACAGCAAATCGAACTGATGTCAAATCCGAAGATTTATATGTCACATTGAGCGCAACTGTACGTACGGGTTTCTTCAAACGAGTATAAGGTTATCCCCTGCCATGGTATTCTGCTTCCCAGGGTGAATAGCTTCGGAAAGGAGTACGCGCCTTCAAATCCCGACAGTGTTCAGATTGAATAGGCACTTAAACAGGCAACCTGAATCACAAGCGGTTTTTTTTCTCGGCAGCGCAACCGCTTTGCATTCGGTAGGTGCTGGGTTCGATTCCCAGTGCCGCTGGGTAGTCATCGGCTTTCTAACGCGTTCAATATTTCCCCCGGCCTGGTGCTCGGCTCTTCTGGGGAGAAATGTTTGGAAAAGGGTTTTCTGGTCACGCCACCCTCTGCCGTTGAAAAGTCTATCCGCGAGGAACCGAAACCCGCCTCATTCGCTAAAGCCAATTCAAGTCCTCTGTGTTCAACTCGAGGTGGGGAAAAGACTCCTTTCCCAAGCACTGCACCCTAAACGAGCTGAGCATTAGACCAGGGAAAACCCTGTAACTGTTGTTTCACCGGTGGGTACCAGATGGCATTGGGGATTAAATCCTGTACCTCAAGAGCCAGAGCTTAACAGCGTCCGGTTACAGAGTTTGACTACGTGAACGGTGACGGCAAAATAGACGTCAATTACTCCGCAAAAAGTTCCTTGTGTAGAAGCTGCCTATGCGAAATCGTCGTCACTGCGCTTGCCCACAATGTTTTTTCGAAACAGAAAATAAGATCCTAATAATAGCACTGGCAAGTTTTCCGAGAGAATACTTTGCTCCCTAATAGCATTAATATTTTCCAATAGGTCGGCATAATAAGCGATGAGATGGATTTTTGGCTGTCGTTTATTAAGCCAGGAAAGTAGAGATGTATGTGACAGGGCATAAAACCAAAGGCTTTTCCGCGGTAAGGTAGTCTGCTTACAGCCCGGCCCTTTATAGGTGGCTTCATAAAAGCCCTATGCGCAGTAAAAAAAAATTCACCATTCCTTTTGGGTTTCTAACCGGGAATCATTATTAAAAGCATTATCCTAACTGCCAGCGCAGGGCACCGACATAGCGTTTTGCGCTCGCCCTGTAAGTCACTGAAGATGACCCTTTGTAATCGGCCCTTTAGGCAGCGGAGGAATAAATGGGCACGACCATGCGGCCCTGCATAATGCGTTCTCGAGTTTCGGGGCTGCGGCAATCAGTCATGGCTCTAGACCTGCCAGTGCCACGGCTCTCGGGCGGCCGTTGGCTCCGTTGGCACCAGAAGGCGCTTGAGGGCAATTAACCAGCAAAAACCTCCCCACATGCGCATTAACGGCGAAATCATATCCTTTATTCATAGAGGACGAGTAGTTGCGTCTGGTTTGCTGAACTCTCTGATGTGTCTCCATTTTTTTTTATGTATGTGCGTCAAAATGATTACCTCCTGTAATGTTGTGAGCAGGTAGCAATGTTCACAAATAAATAATAAACAGAAAAGGGCTTCACTGAAAGTCAGCCGCAAGTCTGCAACATAATTGGCGAATTTATTGAGATATTCAGCACGGAACGTGCGTTCTTCATAGCAATCTCACAATGAATGATTTTCTTATTCTAACTTAAATAGCAATTGGTCTAATCACATCCGCAGACATTCTTACTGCCGCTAAAGAATCTCATGAGCTGCGTTGGTTCCCGAAAGCAGCAATTATTACCTAAGCACCGGAAGCACCAATTATTATCAATGGTCCCGAGTGAAATTTCTAGTTCTGTTCGAAGCCTGAAAATTATAAACGAATCACTGCCTTCATAATTATTCTCCTAACCGCAAGGCATGCTCCAATCAATTTGTAAGGGGCTGGCTGTTAAGGCCAGTCCCCGCTGTCTCCTGTAATTAGCCTTGAATAAATGTTTTCCACCACCACCACCACCGACCTTATTCTGCTGCATTTGCAGTTGCAGTACTTGTAGAAAGGTTTCTGGCAAAATTAGCGAACCTGCAGTGATCTCACTGCTTAATCATTTCTCTCATTCGATGCTCGAAATTTGGCGTTACCATGGTGAACTGACGCATCGCCATGGCTGATTCGCTATCGCCTTCTGATGCTCCGAAGGAGTACGCGGGTTCGATCACGACAATTGGAGAGCAGGCGCCATCAAATTACGATCTTGAGCCGTAAAAAATTTTGGTAGTACTTAATCTCGGGATAAAAGAAAAATTAAAGGACCTGCTCTGACACCGCTTAATTACGAAGATGTGGTGGTCTATTCTCCTGCTCAAGCTCGTTCTCGAAGTTGTTTTTAGGATAGCTCGATACGCTCTGCTCTGTAACGCGCAGAATGACTCGGTGCCTGCTTGCATGTCGCCTATAAAAAGTAAAAAGTCCGGGCGAAAACCTGAACTTCTCCGCCAAGGGCCACGCGTGCGCAATATTTTGGTTGGGAAATCAAGAATGCAGTAATGGGTAGGAGGTATTAAGATACTCGGAGAACTTCACAACGGCTTCAGAAGCGGTAGGCGCTTAGCAGTTGGCCTGTTCATGCTTACCCAATCCTCAGGAAGAGCGAAAGCGGAAAACAGACTCCTGAATTTAGCCTCCCTGGGCTTTAAGCGGCGTATACGACAACGCGAACGGTGAACGCCTGTGGAACGTACTAAAAGATAAAGGCATCGGTCATGAGATAATAGACTTCCTACAGGAAATGTACCGAGATCATAGAGTTGAAATTACACCTGAAGGGATAAGAACAACAACAGTCGAGGTACGCAAATGATTAAGCAAAAGTTCGCTTCTATCACAACTGATGTTAGTGCTTTATATTATAAAATAAAAAAAGGCTGCAAGAAACCAATCTAAGCTATAATCTGTCATACAGATTAGGCGTAAATGTTGTTCGCAACGGCTCTTCGGTTTAATGTACGCGGATGTTATTGTACTGCTAGCAGATATGTAGGAATATCTGCAAACTCTAGTTATTTATAGTGGAAACGAAGGCGACAATCTAGGTTTCAGTTTCAGCGCAGTTAGGTCAGGTCTGATGATTTCCACAAACTGATCAGGTGCTTACAGTACAAGGCCTTGAAATACCCAGAGTGATTGAATACAAGTATTACGGAGTGTAAGTAAACGAACGACAGATATGCAAGGAAAATCATGAACAGTCTAGTGGGAGAAAGGGTAAAATGAGGCCGGAATAATCAACACAGGGCACTGTGGGAATACAACAAATATGAAGCACTGAGGGGTATTTTGAAAGTAATAATGATACCGGGCCTTACTTTAAGGATTTCGGTTTTGTGCCTAAGGGCAGAAGTTCACTCTTGACTAGAAATCAATCACAGAGTGGCTGGAAGGTTACCACTAGGTACCCTGGGAAAAACTACAAACGAGGCAGTACAGGGGAATATGGGCTGGGCACCTTTCGAAACACGAGAAGCTCAGAAAAAAAAAATATTTTATGAAGAACGCCGGAGAAAATCAGACGGTTACAGGTGGGCACCTAATGTATTTAAATACTTATAAAGAAAGATAGTTGACTCACAATGGGGAAAAGGACTAGGAAACTGACCAGTAAGTATTCAAAACAAAAAGACCGAATTAAAAAGGTTCAAACGACAGGTAAAAAGCGCAGAAGGTAAAAACTGGATTAGTTCATTGGAATGAAGCAGAGTTTAGAGCTATACCAAAATTTTAAAAGTCAGACCAGGAAGCAAACGTTCTATTATAATTAGAGGGAGTTCCCTTCTCTTTGAAGCTAGAACAGGATCTCCCAGAACGCGAAACTACAAAAAGAAATAGAACCAGGAAGATGACACATGAAAGTATGTTTTAAATCGGCAGAAACAAACAACTTATATTCAAATGCAAAGATATCCATCCGGATGTCAATGCAGGCACAGTCAATTTCCCTGACACCCTAGAATTGAGAGATAACAATGACCATAGGAATTAATATGCGGTAGAAGTTAGCAAAAACGTATTGATAGATTGGTAGCTCAAAAGCACATAGGTGACTTAAGGTAAGAAATGTATGGTTAAAATATATTTAAAGACAGTGGCGAATTTATAGGCTCATTTATGACATAATTAAAGAAATATAAATGGATTTCAATGACAAATAAAAAACAAGACAAGAATAGTGGCAAACCGCCACCATCCCGTTTCCGAGGGCATCCCATCTTCCATCCATCCATTCATTGCCCTTTCAGGAGCACTGTGCATGTCTACATTTAAGGTTCAACCTTCATTTAAAGATGTTACAAAACAAGCTCAGGACTGAGTTGTTTAGCGTTTTACTTGCCAATGATATCAAACTTTAACGCATGCAGTCGCGCACCTCCACTGCGGCACCTCCTTCTCTGTTTCTTTTTTAACTCCCATCTCCCTCCCTTCCCTTACAGTGAGGCTCTTGTGTCCACCGAGATGTGAGACAATTACAGCGATGTTTCCTTGTCTCAAAATTCAAATTTAAAATTTCACCTGAAGACGGCGAAAGCAGCACGAGAAATGTGCAGAGGGTAATCACGTGATCATAGAGCGCGGGTGGTTGTGAAGCTTGCTTATCATAGCTCTGCTGTAAAAGCTATTTCTCAAGAAATGCTCTCCTACCGACTATTGCCTCTGAACCGCTGAGTGCGATACAGCTCGCACGATGAAATAAAACATCTCAAGCATTGCTGTTTCTTGCTAATTTGCGCTATAAGACTTGCGAAGACACTTACTTGTGTTCAGGTAGCAATACGGAGAAGTTTACCTTAAGCGGGTCGCAAAAGCTGCTCCAGACAATATTAGCAATATGCCTGTGAAAAACGCCAATTGTCCTAAATTGAGACCTTCGGAAAAGCTTGCTTAATTATTATGAATGCGGCTGAATTTTTTCTGGGTTATTTTAGAAACCATTTGGGAATTGACATTATGAATTCGCCATAGAAAAATTGCTCGTAGTGCGTCGTTAAAAAGACTAACAGCGCCTACTGCTTTTCGATACGCTGCCCTGCCTCTACATAAGCCGACTTTCTGGCCATCGTTTTAGCTGGATGCACGAAATGATAAAAAAGCGCTTTTTGTTTTCATTTTTTCGTGGCTGTGAAGGGTTGTTATACAATGACATAATTTGCGAAAAAGCGTACTGGCGCGAAGAGACGGAGACAAGCCCAACCAAGATAGGACTTGCACGAACTTCCAACTAAGTTTACTGTTCGAAAAAGCCACTTTATAACCACACGAGCTAAAGATACAATAAAAAGTACTTGCAAAAAAGATAAAAAGGTGAGTAACATACCTGCCAAAAACAAAAGAAGCAAGGACTACAATGTTGGCAATGATCCGCTGAGAAACCTGATCTCTACTTCTTACAGTGAGACAGACGGCTTACTCACGCAGATAGGCCCCCTCTGCATGATGTATTTTGCTTCAATTATTTCGCGTTCTTATCTGTCCTTGGACCTCGCAATAAATCATGTGTTTTCAAAACACAGCCAGGCTGGTCAGTGCTCAGACGAAAGAGAGAGGCAGCACAAGATTACGATAAAAATGGTTTCGGTAGTCACATGCCCACTCACTGCAAAAGCTGCGAATACTGTACGTGTTTTGAAAATACAAGATTCATTGCGAGGTCCAAAGGAAGATTACAAGGTGAAATACTTGAAGCATATTACATCAAGCAGAGGGGGGCCTATCTGCTTGAGTAAGTCGTCTTTGTCACTGTCAGAAGAAGAGGTTAGGTTTCTTGGCAGATCATTGCCAACATTGTAATCCTTGCTTCTGTCGTTTTGAAAGGTACGTCTTTTGTTTTGGTCGCCTTTTCAATTCTGTATGTCCCTTCTTTTTTATTGTATATTTGGCTCCTGTGGTTATATAATTGCTTTTTCGAACAATAAACTTAGTTTGAAGTTGGCGCCAGTCCTGTCTTGTGTAGGTTTAGCTGCGTCTATTCACTAGTACGCTTTTCCGCAAATTATGTTATGCTACAACCAACTAGCTCGAACGAAAGTCTTGGTCGTTCTGATGGCAAACACCAAAACTAATATGAGCTGCAGAAACTTGGCAACTTGTATTTACTGGACTTGTTTGCACAACACGCATCATGAAATTAAACGCTAACAAGCAACACAGCAACAGAGCAACCATCCAATGTTGGGGTGCAGCCCTCAAACCCGCCGCAATTATTTTTGCTCGTTAAGTTCCTTGTTCAAAACACTGAAAAAAGGTAGTATCTTTTAGCGACTTTTTTTTCTTCGGTGATTACGTAATAGTGTTTCACACAGGTTTATTTTCCGCACCAGACACATCATTGTCGATTCCGAAAAACCGCTCACTGCGCGGACGAAAGAAATTTGTTTCATGAGCTCTGATCTTAGAAACCCGTTTATCATGAGCAGAGTGAAGGAAGTTGCAAAATCTGCGAAGGCAAAGACCATGGTAGGGCGTAATCAAGCAACCTGAAGAGCAACGATCTAGTCAGATAAGGGAGGCTGCTGTGCTCTCGATGGCTGATTGGACTGTCTGCTGGCCCGAACGGCGTTGATGGCAAAGCTCTGTTGATTATAAGGTAAAATTTGGGAGCTACCTCATATTCTACCGTTAACTCGAATTCAGGAAAAATATAAGCCACATTTATTAATCCGAAAGCATTTCTAGGCTATGTCAACGGGGTCTTGTCACGAAAACGTGTCCGCAGCAGTTGTGACGTTCACAGGAGAGGCGGTATCAAACGAGTGGTTGTAAAAAAAAGAGGATGTGAGAGTGGTGCGCAAAAAAAAATATATGTCGATAGGATGATTAGGTAACTAATTTGAACCAAAAATGTCTAAAAAACGTTGAAATACCGCGAACGTCGATATAGTGAGTGGAAGGAAAACTGCCGTGGACGGCAAAATAGTGCAAAAATAGCCAAAGTATTGAAAATAAAGTTTTAAATCAATCAAAATGTATTTGTTGAGTGATAATTAATAAAACGAAATTATTGCATAGACCAAAATGAATTATTTAATGAGTTATCAGCAAAAACCATTAGATGGTTGAATAGGCTGGTCGGTGATATAGTAAGTGGATGGGAAAGCAACCACGGCGCCAGATTTGAACAACCAAAATGGTTGATTGAGATAAAAGAAGGTATAATAAGAGTAAATAAAATGTTGTTTAATTAAAGCATAAGATAATTACTCTAAATAAGTAGTTAAATCACCAAACGAAAAAAAAATCATAAAGAGAGACAAAGGGAGGCGACAAGTGTCTAGGAGACGTCAATGATTTCACATTCCCTCAATGTGGGTCGCCACAGTGATCTGTAATTTTACTGACTGTAATGTAATATATATTTAAATATAATATGAGGAGCTGGCAGAGAGAACGAAGTACTGCGCTCGCTTTAACTAAGCGTTCTTTTTAGCAGTACACTGCCTGCCGGTCTTTGCTGCCACAGCGCGTCGAGTGGTGCCTTGTTAACTGTCGCACTCAGAAGCCCCGCTCGGGTGCGTGAATAAGCGTGACAAGCAGCTGCTTTATGTAATTATCATCACTCATTACTGGCGCTGACAAAGATTAGAAACTCACGTATTGCATGATTTTGAGGGCCGGCCTTCCGGCTGGGAACTACTCAGAGGCCTTACCAGCGGCTGGGAAGCGGTACTCGTCTCGATCTTCTTCGTAAAGAGGAGGTCGCTTCGCTCCATTCATCTCTTCGGGCTGTGCAGGAAGGGCACAATGTTTTCTAGTATTCTGCTTGCACCGGCACAACGTGCTGGTGCAAATCGGCTACCGGGACCGCTTTGAGCAGTCTACAGTTGTGACTACGCGGCAATATCTGGTTCGGCCACGGGATTTGTACGCACAGCTAGAGTGCAGAAATGCACCTCTTTTCCGACGTCCGCCAACACTGGTATGAATTCGCCGGAAGAGCCACCCTTATTATTCAGAAAATTAATTCGACATACTGGTTGGCTTCCTCTCAAAAATCGTAGCATGAAAGTTACCCTTCAATGTGTTTTTCTCCTTAGAATATGGAACGAACGCTTGATGTTTTTGAGATAGTAGGCGCAACGCTCTATTTTTGAGACGCGTTTTTGCACTCAGTACCTGGGAATGCACTGGTATTTTTCAACTATCTGCATCACGGTTGAGCCAGCTTTATTGCACCAATATTTCTTACACCAGCCCTTATTCGTGTTTTTCCAGTTCCTTCACAACCCCATGGCATAAATATTTTTTTCAGAGACAAATGCGAATGATCAGGGTAGTGTATTTCGAAGAAAGAAAGAAGAATCAACGAAGGGAAAGAAAAGAGCGAAAAAAAAGAAATGATTGTTTGACATCCCTCTGCTTACAAAAAGCACAGTGTTACTAGTTCTCGTTTTTCTTTTGAGCCTAATCGTCAGCAAACACTTTATGCATATTAAGTGAATAATATGCATAGAGCCAGCAAACCTATCAAAGAGCCTTTCGTACCAAGATGATAGCTATGATTTGAAGATAAAAAATAATAAAGCGAGAATTTAGTTCCAGACATTAAAGAGCACTAAGAAGCTTCAAGATTCACAGGAGCCAAAATGCATTAAGAAGTACCTCACTAATAGTTGCTTTGTGTGGACTTAGACAACCTCATTATATTACGTATTACTGCAGGCTCTCAGTTGCTTCATCACTGAATATTAACGAACGACACACACATCATCCCTGCACATTTTTTCATCCAACCAGTCTTCAGTGCTGCAACTTTTGTATCTCTATTTTACGTTCTCTAACTTCGCTTCTGTCTCGTTATCTTTTACGGGGAAGCGCGTTACAATTATTATCAACAGTGCCAGTCCCGCTTTCTCTTTATCTTCCCACGTCCGTTTTCGACTCTTCATTTTGACAGCGCTTTATTCGAAAGCTTTTCAAGCAGCAAATGCATTTTCTGTTCTAAACTCAGGGGAGCAAAGACTACGGCAGTTTCAACGGCTAACCGTCGCCCTTCAGGCAGCTAGGTTTTTTGGAAACCCCAGTTTTAGAGCCAGCGCAGTACTTGAGGCTTCGAGAGACGGGAGAAAAAGTCGGAAATGGGAAGACGGCGAGTGAAGAGCGCCGTTCAGGCCTACGCCCGACAGGAGCGTTGAGCCGCTCTTCAATTCAGCTTGCCATCGCATCTCTCCTTTGAGGTTTTTTTATTCTCGCGTACGTGACTCGCATACCTCTATTCTGTTCTCCGTAAGACTGCTTTGTTTTTTCTTCTCTTTTCAGCGGCTTGTGTTTCATTTCTTTGCACGGGTTACACATGGCATGTGCAACACTCTCCTGGGAACAAAACGTACTAACTTGAGAGTCGTGTCTCTGCGGTCTTCTTTTATTCAATAATATTTTTTGCTACAATTTACTTTTTTTGCACACAAAACATCTGCGAAGAGGTGCATGGTCTTTGGGTTATTACAGATAAGAACCGAGTGGCAGCTTTTAAATCGATTCCAGTAGATACAAGAGGCAAAACGCGCTCATTTCCACCTTTCTCTGAATTGCGTTGCCGCGTTCGTTTTGCGGCGAACATCTCAGTTTTTAATTGTGTGCAGTTTTGTTGGCATTTACATCTTAATCTAGGTATTTTGCATGTGAAAGCTGAAACAACCTCGATATCAATGATTGACGTTTTCTTATGTTTAATACATTTCTGTGCTAGTCACACAGAACACCTCTGTTAATAATCTGACACTTCTTGGCATGGTGACGTCTGCCGACAACTTGAGTCCTAATTTCATATCCTTTTAATTTCCACACTCATACCTATTATTGCACTTACGTAAGCATCGAACCATATTGTGTCATCTTTGTGAACAGAAGGAATATGATACAGGATCATAACACCCAAGCTTGATTTGCGGTAGTGCATAATTATCTTGTGCCATTTCATACACCTTCGCGAGAGCTATCGCTTCATCCAAAAGCAACAGTTAGCCTGAAAGCCACAGAAACCAAGGGGCACAGAGGATTTTTTTTTAATTTTATTTATTTATTTTGTGGTGTTGATCAATTTAGAATATTACTGAATATGTTATCGCTTAAAGCTAATAGATTAGAAAAGCGGAAGAAAAAACAACCACATGCCGCCGGTGGGACCCGAACCCACGACCTCCGAATTACGTGGGAATTACGTGGGTCGTGGGTTCGGATCCCACCGGCGGCATGTGGTTGTTTTTTCTTCCGCTTTTCTAATCAATTAGCTTTAAGCGATAACATATTCAGTAATATTCTAAATTGATCAACACCACAAAATAAATAAATAAAATTTAAAAAAATCCCCTGTGCCCCTTGGTTTCTGTGGCTGTCGGCTTCTGTCATATTTATAACGAGCCCCTCAATTCCCCTTCCCTAGTTTGCTTAGTTAGCCTGAAAGGTACTTAAAAATGCTTTTGTAAGGGTCATCTATTCATTAAGCATAATTAAACGAGGCGCTATCTGGGTTTGATATATAGTGTTTGCTAGGAGGTTCATTGCTTGCAGTTTATACGTGTGTGGATTACGAGATTTTTTAATCAAGAAAACTGCGCAGAATAACGCAAGACGGAAGGGAGAAACACGTACACACACACGAGCGCTCGTGTGTGGGTACGTGTTTCTCCCTTCCGTCTTGTGTTATTCTGCACAAAGTTTTCTTGAATATGTCGATACACCAACTGGCCCAACATTCTGCTCTACTAAGATTTTTTAAATCTGGCATGTCCAAACACCTCTATTTTCTAAAGCGATGGGCATTTTTAAACTTCAAAGAACGATATATACAGTACAGCACTACATTCATTCGCAAGAGCTAAACAACGGTTCTTCTGATCAGTTTTATTTTAAATCTGTTGGCCATGAGAATGTACCCACTGTAGGCTGCTAAAAGACGAGCATATGAAGTAAAAATGCTGCAAAATTCACTAATGACGCCAGCGGAAACGATTGAAAAGGAACTCATAAATACATTACTTTTGTGCAGTGCCTGGTTGAATACTACGTTTTAATCTACAAGCACACCTTTGGGCTGCTATCTGCTATCTAGAAAGTAGCATTTTCCTAAACAACGCTCGATGATGCCTGCCAGTTTGGTGGCGTTAAAAAAGTTCGAAAAGTTAGAAATGTATAAAATTCGCGATCAGAGCTTTATACAGTGCAAGAATAGCGCCCTTGCAGACATCTTTTCGTTTGTTTTTAGCATAATGAGGCAGATTGAAAAATGTTTTCCTTCGTGAACAAATTATGCCGATATTTCTGCAAATTTAATGGCAACGCCAAAATAAGAATCAGTATGATATTTAAGTACCGATTACTGACACAACTAAAACGCAACATGGTGACCCTACTCCAAAATTTATATTCAGTAAAGGCAGGCGAGCAACTTATACAACAAGGGTGTGCTCCTTATCGTGACCTACCAAAAAAAAATATACGAGTCTCAAGAACGTGATAGGGACTTCTTTCTTTCTATCCGGTAGAAAACAATGGTTCCTTGCGAAAGAATCGCTTCTTACTGCCGCCTTCAGTGCTGGTTTTTCAGCACTCGATGTTTGGCTACACTGACGAGGAAGTGTTGATTTAGGCGCAGCCTTTTTATTTAGGAAACAGAAACAACCTTACCCTGATGAAGGACGGTCCACCGTCCGGAACCTTCGGTAAATAAATGTTGCTCTAAGAAGTGTACTTCAACTCTTTCCTTATGTTATCAGCAGTCGAGCAAGTTTTTTCATCGTAATATATATATATATATATATATATATATATATATATATATATATATACACACTCATAGCTGTTTCAGCCTCTTATAGCAGTGCCGAATGTTTCTGAGTAGTTGCTTTCTTTGCATGAATGAATTGCAAGAAGACAATACTGTTTACTTCCAAAGTGAATTTGGCCCACAAAAGAAGTACTTGCTACTTACACTTCATCATTATTTATTTTCTCGGTCAGTGAGTAGTGCAGAGACTAGTTCACGCGCCGGTACAAAAGAAAAGATATTTATGTGGTTGCGCTAACTGGACGCTATTGCACGCCCTCCGTTTCCCTTGCCTCTCACTCTCTTGGGAACAAATGGAAAGCCAACGTTCTTCACGTTTAGCTTCTTGGCACAGGAATGCGCTTGCTGCGAATAAACGTAGGCTAGGGAGGTTTTATTGCCTCCGGCTCATTGTCATATAGACAAAGGGCTAAAAGAAGTTTACATCGCGCGCGGACGAACTATTTCTTCGTGCTTAAGGGAACCATTAACCTGATGTCTACTACTTGTCAGAGTGCTTCAGTGGGAGCATAAGATCCTCAACCTCGGAGCTCCATATAATATAAATGAACTGACGTGCACTAGGAGTTCATGACAGTGCCATGGCCTGTAGAATTCTGCGGTACTGTACGCCAAGGCCTCTCATGCAGCCGGCTCATAGGGCTTGAGATGCTTCCTGGAATGGCTTTCACCAATTCTTAATTGCTGCTGAGCCGAGATCGGTGGTGCCGTGAACCTCATTAGTTCGAAGCCCATCACCTGTGAGCGCACTGGCCGGGGTCTCACTCTGTGGATAACGAGTGAGCTCTACAGTGGTTATAGTTTCTTGTTGGTTTAGTAACCTTTCCTTTGGTGTGGCATGACTTATTAACCGCACAATACAGAAGCATTGAAATAGATGAAAGCCTATCGCAATCTGCACTCCGAACAAAAAGCTTGTACTGCTTACAGCCTATCAAGTACCAGACCGTGATTTCTAATTCTCCGTCTGAATGGGTTATGTTTTGGCTTATCAAGGTCTTGTCCATTCTGTGCAGCGGCATTCACAGCCTCTTACAGCTGCAAGCAACAAACGTAAACCTTACTCAGAATATCACAGTATTGTGTTGCCAGACACTCAATTTCAAAAATGAATGTGACTATAAATTTAGCACCCTTACAAGAATCCATGACCGCTACCCACTATGATCATCCAATAAATGAACAAAGGCAGACGGCAAGAATACACATTCGTTAGAATGAACATCCTTTTTTCCTCTGGTACCATTTCTTTCTCTCTACTCTTTACATGTTTCATTGCATACTGGCGCTTCATTTTGCTCCTGATGGATGTTGTGGCCTTGACTGGGGAATATACCTGGAAGAGCCTGACAATACGTTGCACGTGTCTAAAAGGTTTCTATACCAGAAGCAATCACGCTTCATGAGAGACGAGCAGAAAGTCATCAGTCTGCACCGGCCAAGGAAACGTGGGAAGTTCGCTTCGGACCCGGGAGATTAACTGCGAGCTGGTTTTGATGGAGGCGGAAATTTTTCTCAGAGGAGCCAAGGGTGCTGGCTGAAGGGCCTGCCTTTAGTAGAATACTGAAGTTAAGATGGCTCGTGCCTTCCGTCTGATTAAAGCCGTTTGCCAGGAGAGAAAAAAAAAATCTGACGAACGTCCTTGAGGAGGCTTTCTTTTTTCTCTCTCTTGTTTCTTTTCTGACCACGGTGCAGTCATTATTGTGTTGATAAAATTGAGCAAACGACCAATGTCACCCCATTTCATTAGTTCATTTGGGAGTATGCGATATTAACACACTTTTGTATTTGTAGCGCGAAACGAAAATCACTGCTATATTTCTTCAAAACACAAACAAGGGAAGGGAAGCCACAGGGAGCTTGCCAACGTTTCGACGAGAGGACTTGTCTTCGCCTCGGCAAAGCGTTCGTCATTGGCAGGGATTAAATAGGGCCTTCGCTCCGAGAGAAAGATCTGATGAGGGAGATAAGGGTGTGAAGCTGGAAGGCGTTAGGATGGAGAGCGTAAATCTCGCCCAGGCATGATGACTGCTAAACAGGATTAACTGGGCGACCTCCAAACTTGTGATAAAGAAATACGCCAGCACAGCAGAAAGGAATAGGGGTTTAAAAGGTTGGAGAGATAACGAACGCGGACTTGACAGGCTGTGTGTGCACGCATTGGGAGCTACGACAGGTGGCATGGAAAGAGCCTCGTCCCTTTCATCGGGTCTTCCTCCTCGAAATGAACGTCCTATTTAAACTCCGCCAGCGATCAACGCTTTGCTCAGACAAAGATGGATTCTCTTGTGGAAACGATGACAAGCTCTCTGAGGCTTCCCTCTTTCACGTTCACTTTATGTTGTCTAGAAACACATCTGCTTGCCCTCTCTCTAACATGGAATGCAATATTTCTTTCCTTACAGCATTAATTAGGTCGTAGAGTGTATATGCACTGAATCATTGTGGATTTTGTCAAGGTCGATTGAGATATACAATGGTAGGTGCCAGGTATGCCAACATACTCCTCCAACGTCCAGAGAACCACTGACTGCAATCGTTTCTCTTCCAATGCTTTAATGCTACCTCTAATACTCCTTAGAGCATACGGCAGCCTTCTACGAGCGCGCAGGGCCCCGAGGACGAAATTTCCACTGTCTTCTTCACTTCAACTGTGAGAGTATTGAGGTTTCTCTTCTAGAATCAGTGGCGGACTTTCAGAAGTCTGTTAATTCCTGCTGTGCGAACTCGATTATCTCAAGTGTACCCAAGGGATCGAGGTAAAAATTAGGGTCGCAGGAGCACAGTTCCGGCCTCAGTACCTTAAGACAGGAATGATTTCTCTTGCGTGATGGCAGAATGGGAAGGAAGGCTACAGCATGCTAGCTATCTCGGAAAGTATAGGGCATATAAATGCTGTCAATGTGATTTACCTTTGTGATTATATACACTGTTTTTGTGAGCTGCGTGTTAATTGTGGCACTTCACAAAAGCTGCAAATTTATCTTTTATTGTATTTCGATATGTGCACATAAACAAGCTTATGTGTATATTTACACCTGACACGTTTGTCCTGGTGTTCGTGGACGAGTTTTACCGTGACGTGGGCCTCACACGAAGACTGCAAACTAAAGCATATCGGGGCAGTCAAATATAGTTGCTAAATTTATGGGCGCATTTAGGCACACTCTGACATCAATAAACTCTTAAATATAGTGACAGCCAAGCGAATTTCAGAGGCGAATTAGTTTATGGGACTGCCTTTGTAAAAGCAAAAAGCATTAAAGCAAGAAATGGCGACTCCATAAATTTTCACAAACCAGGAAAGTTAGTAAAGAAATTATGTCCATGCCCGACGCAGAAATTCGCATTCACTGACACTTGTTAGCTGTGAGAAGAATTATTTTGAGTTATGAAACTGTCTCATCACTCTTTCCAAGCGCCTTAAGAGGTCTTTGATAGCCGTACAGTTGTTTTCTAGCTTTTTTTGTTCATCGCGGAAGCGGGAAGAAATTCGGTCGAGTTATTTTTTATTTTATTAACGCGAAGCACACTGAGGCGGCCGTATCAAGGTTCTGAAAAATGACATTCATAAAGGGTGACCGGGAAAAACGTTTCTGTCAAGCCTGAAACTTTCTGTCGCCAGTTTCGTTCATATAGTTTCCTGCACGTGAGCTCTCCGATGAAACCGTTAAAATATCATGCACGAGAAAAGGCAGCCCATTGTGCATCTGTGGCTGTGCTGGTGTTTTTTTTTTTTTTAAATAAGCGACCAAAATCAGGAAATGCATACATATCACGTCTGCCTCGGGTAGAGCGGACAGAATGATAGCCTGGTTCTTTTCGACACGAGCCACTAAGGTTGCTCTAGAGACGCCGGAAATCGCATTTCTTTTATCGCGGCAGGTATCGACCTCACAAGAAAGAGGAGTTCCTGGTGTGACAATGCTGCGGGATTAGGTATGCTTTGGGCGCACTGCTGGAAAAATAACAGGAATCGGCGTCTTCTGGGGCATATGAAGAGTGCCGTCCAGAGATGCAAATGAATGTGTGTCACTTATTGGAGGAGGCCGAACAACATACTCCTGAGGAGAACAAATTTTCTACATTTCGTTCCTGTTTCGTCCAGTGCTATACCAACGGCATCAATATACATAACTGGTATAACGAAAAATACAAATGATTACTAGGGTGTGGATAATGTAACGTGGTGGCCAGCCGAAGAAAGAGGCGTGGTGAACCATGAACAAGAGATGATTTAATGGCCGCCGGCCTAGCGCGAGCGCTCCGTCCCGCGCCACTGCCAGCTTCGTCTTCGTCACACTACCCGGGGCCTCCGAGCGATCGTCCCGATCGGTGACGAACAGACGGCGAAATGGCGATGGTCTTGAGTGGGGGGGTTGAACAGGATGTAGAAGATGGTGCAGTGCTGGCCGCCACGATGAGAAAGATGAGAGAATCAGTCCCGGTCCACGAAACATCCGGGCCGTAGGGTGCCAGGAGCTGACGGCCGAGGCCCTTGGACGCACCGAACGGCAGGGGCAGAGGGCGGTGTCCTCATGTGTGGGCAGGGTCTTGGGTAGGTCGGGTCTTGGGTCTTGGGTCTTGGGTCGGTCGGGTCTTGGGTCGGTCGGGTCTTGGGTCGTCGTGTCTTGGGGTCCGGGCGGGGGACGGGGCAGGGGTGAGCGCCGAGGGCGGTTCACGTCGGGCGGGTTGGGGCACGGCCGTGCGGGGCGGACAAGGCACTCACGGCCGACGTCCACGGCAGGCGCAGGACACCGAAGCTCCGGGACCAGGATGGCGATGAAGGGACCCCAGCACCTCACGCCAAATGTAACGTGGCGGCCAGCCGAAGAATGAGGTGTGGTGAACCATGAACAGGAGATGGTTTAATGGCCGCTGGCCTAGCGCGAGCGCTCCGTCCCGCGCCACTGCCAGCTTCGTCTTCGTCACAATATCACCATCATCAAGTTTGTTAGATTGAGGTTGCGAGAGCGTTGAGCATTAATTTTCTTTAGCTACTAGGAACATGCGAATAAACAACTTGTGCTCTTACCTGGCCCTGGGTATTGTACAGTCAGCGTCAAAAGTTTCTGATCCCCTCCTAATTCCGAATCGTGCCGCACTGCATGCGGGCGCCACCTGACGATGCGCTGCTTATGTCGAGACCGGTGCAATGCACCAGAGCACTGTACCGGTCTCGACACCTGGAGTGCATGGTCAGATGGCGGCCGCATGCAATACTGCAGTGTGTGGAACCTGGTAGTGGAGTCAAAGATATTTGACCCTGACTCTAGTTGCAGATTTCTTTTAGAGGGGAAAGTTTATATTCATTTGTTTTTCGTTCACATTTGTGTGAGGCATTCCGATAACTCTTTTTGCGTTGGAGTAGTTTCAAACAATTTCTCTTCACCAGTAGTTCGTGTTTCCCGTGTTAAAACCTGGGGTCATTGTACAGTATAGACAATTTTTCACAAATTTATTCGAGCGCGAGTCTTCACTCGCTTGGCACTTGTTATAGCGAAATCTCTTATGCGGGCGAAAAACAGCTACAAAATTAAAGTATACCGCGTAGTTGTGAGCAATACAAACGCAAAATAAGTATGTGCCTGAAATGTTAACCAACAAAATTATACGTAATCAGACTATCCAATGGAACCCATCTCGTTTTAAATTTATATGTACTTTGAATACGAAGTTAGAATGTGTCATTTTTTAAATAAAGGTGTCATTCCTGGCTCGCTGCTTTCGTTAGGAAAATCAGAGAAGTTTTAAGCTTATTAATGTGGAAGCATTTTTCTCATGGGCAAACCCCTAGCATGATCCTGCGATGTTTTGGGGTTTTTGAAGATCTTGCTATGTTTGTGGGCATGTGCCAATAGAAATGAATGGCTAACAGTCGATCAAATAAATATCCGCGACTCGTATTCGATCTAGCGGCGAAGCGAACAGGTCAGCTTCGCAGGCCGCTGTGCGAGGGCACTAGGCCATCGCCACAGCCGAACACATCCCGTGTTGAACTGAAACACACTCTAGGGAACTGCGCTGAACAACGCCTTCTTCGTCAACTAATACTACCATAAAACTAATATTCGCACTTTGCGCTATGAAGTAGTAGTGACAGATAAGTGTGCGCAGCATGTGTTGTCGTGGACAACGTTGTAGCAGAAACATTCAATAAAGCAACACGCGTTAGCGTTGACAACATTTCTGCAGAAACGCGGCACTGACATACATTGGGTTAAATGGCACTGACAGTGAAAAAATTGAATACATGTATAACTGGCTCCCTGGGTTAGTGGACACTTCAGCCACGCTTTCAGGTACATGGCGATGGTGTCCACATGCAAAAAAAAATTATTTTCGCACAATATCTTGTGCTTCTTAATGCTAAACCACCATTTTTTTTGCGAATTCACGCAACGCTGTGTACGCACGTACTCGCAAAAGCGTCTCATCGGTAGCGCTCTTCTTTCCATTTTCGCTTTCTCGTCCGGACCGGCCCCGTCCCACTTCGCTTTTGCAAGCCACAGCAGAAAGGGAATGCAATCTCCCGCTTCGCGCTTTCGAAGATTACGGTCATCAAAGGGAGTTTGCGCCGCCACTAAAGCGCTTTTAGTTTCCTGCACCGAGACTCCTTTTTGCTGCTTTGTTTTGTTCTCTGAAGCAACAAAAATTGAAAGTGGCGCTGGCATGCCGAAATTTCCAGCGTTTTTCAACACCTACAATTTCACCGCCTACATTTTGCACGGCTACTCTTGCTCGAGGCATGTTGTTTTGTTTTTTAATGGCCATCCATACCTTCCGTTTCGTAGCTTTGACACATTGAGAAAAGCAGCCTGCCGTTTACTGTTGAATTCAGCTTTGAAAAAAATACTTCTTGGTTCATTTAGAAGATGTAATGATATGTTTTTTATCATTAAATTCAGTGCCATGGCATTTGATTCAATGCAATTACTATATTGTGCTCGAATAGATTACGAAGACACGTGCATACCTCTGCTAGCAAATTATCGGTACGTATCAAAAAGCGGGCTGATTTTTCGGAACAACAAGCATACTTTGGTTAGTAAATCGAGACGAATGACGCTATTGTACTTTGCGCGCAGCGCGAATGTATCATACATGTGACGTTCCCTTTGTCTCTAGTCGCCATTACTTTCCTCAGGTGGTTTGCATGTTGATCGAAGGCGTTGGATTTCCCTGAAACACTTCGCTGTAATTTGGAAGCCCAAGGATGTAACGGCTGTTTATTTCTTGAAGGAGTTTTTGATTTCTTCCATATCAGAGTTCGTTACGAAAATATGCTGACAAGAAAACTGCCTCCATTAAAGACATGCACTCTTCAGTGGTCATAAGCGTGATCTGTGTGAAATTTCCAATTTTTCTACTTTTTCGCCGAAATCGTTGAACGAAATTGAGGAGCTAAAATTAAGCAACTTCATTTAGCTCGCATATCCAAATATTTCTACAGAATGGGCAGAACGCACGACTTCTCATTTACGAAGCAACACTTACACAGAACAGAAGAAACGCGTTCAGAGATTTTGGTTTGAACGATATCTCATAAGTCCAACTAACAAACAGCAAACCTACATTAGCGCCTACTTCCAAAATATTTAACTCGTGGACTACTTGGAATTTCGGCATATCTTTGCTTTATACACAACTGTGCATCGTTGCTATACACCGCCTATAACCGCCATTTTCTACACCCGCTAGAGCAGTGCAATAACTAAAGCTCCTATCAAGATCTTCAGAACGTACCATGTGTTTCAGGGAAGCCCACCGCTAATTTTTAAAAATACTTTTTTAGAGGTAAACAGCAGCTTTTTGTGGCTTAGTAATACCATATTTGGTGGCCGTCAAAAAACAGGTTAATCATGTTAACTAGTAAGGTAATTAGCTGAATTCCAATGCGCGCCATGCGCGCCTACGGGAACGCGCATGGCGACTTCAATCAGAGCTCGTTACTCCTTGACGCAGTCCCATGCCAGTTCAGAGCCGTAAAAGCTTCTGACATGTATAATGTTAAGCAGGATGAAAGATAAAAGAAGGACATAAAACAGAATGTGAATTACTTGCTCGACACGGCGCAAATTTCGCTAAATGTACAAGTTTAACCTAGCAGACGCAGCGAACTATGGCATATTCCAGCATGCCGCACAATATATGGTACATATAGCCTCGCAAACACGTTGCCCCGTCTTTTAAATAAGTTTCATGCTGCAAAAGTTGATGTATCACGACAGACCGCAAATATATACAGGATGTATGTGCTACTTTTTAGATTTCACCACGCTTTCACTCTTTCTTTATCTTTTACGTTCCATAAAGTGTCGACCTGATTTGAATAACCAAAGACCTGTTTTTCTATGAAGTGTGTTTTCTCTGTTTCTTTTTTTTGTTATCATTTTTTCTGTGCGCTTCATTCATATTGTTTTTTTCTAATGATGCACAAACCATCTTTGAAAACCATTGTTTGGATTTTTGCGATGCTACTTGTGTAGGTAATTTGCGTGTTACTTGCTTCCCTGCAATGTAGGGGCCGAGGGGCATGTCAAGCCACAATTTATGGCTTTTTCCTTCGAGCACTTTATGTGTACATGAGAAATAAACTGAAAAAATGAAATTGAATTGAAATTGAAAAAAAAGAATTAAAAATTGAACTTTTTAACTTCTACCAATAGGTTCTCGCTTGCAAGCACAGATTTGTAGCCGGGAGTTATTGATACACTTATCACCTTTTAGAATTTCGAATACGGTATTACCTTAGCCGGTGAAGCTTAAATTATTTCAGCCATTTCTAGCACGATTCTAAAACCGGTCGCCTACGGGAGCGCGCAATCAAAACGTCAATCAAAACGCGTTACTCCATGACGTACTCCCACGCCAAGTCTCTGCCTCGCCCGTGAGGCAGTGCTCTACAACCATTGCCACTTCGCTGCTCCAGCGCTGGTGAGGCACAAATTGTCGCGTGGTAGGCGCGTCACGTAGTCGCTCCAGTTGATTGTGCTTGCTGAGATCCCTGCCACAAGCACTCGGTTTTCGAAAGGCGTGATAAATGGCCCAGAATAGTTGATCCACAGCGCCGAGGGTAATCATTTTTTTTTTTTGAAATTACAAAACTTTGAATGCTACTACTAGGTGCTGGCTAAAAATCTCTAATTGCATTCGGGTGCCTATCGGTGATAGTTAAATGCGAACTATTAGGATTTTGTTAATCACTTTACATGTTAACATGATTTCCGTTTTTTTTTTTTTTGAAGTCAGCTAACTCTGCTACTACTATGCCCCAAAAAGCTTCACTTTCCCTCAAAAACCCTATGTTTAAAACTAAAGGCGGGCTTCCGTGAAACACATGGCATTTCTTCTGAAAGTTGAAAGTTGAAAGTTGAAAGTTTATTGAGTAATACAATAAAAGTTACAAGCGTATACAGCGAGAGGTCCCATGGTACAAGACCGCGGGCGGGACCTCCCATGAAAATAAATTTCAATATGCAACATAATATAAAATACACAACACATTAATTAGCGACGAAACAGAATAAATATAAGCACATAGTGTAATATTAGTTACTGAAATATTTAAATACAAACAATGTAATGCACGATAATGTAAAATAAAACACTCACAGATGCCGCGATACATAGAATCAATAACATAACAGAAAAAATCACAAATTAAGAAGGAAAAGCTTTAGTTTGACCTTGAATAAAGAAAGCGTATTAGTTTGTTTGATGTCTATGTTCAAAGAATTCCAAAATGATACGGATGAAAAATGAAGGCATTGTTTCCCGTAGTTAGTTCTGACCTTAGGTAGTAAAAAGTTATTACGCAGCGCAAAACGTGTGACGATGTTGCTCATGATCGTGCCGGGAGAAAATATGCTTAGCGGGAGATAATGATGAAGAATCTTAAAGAATAGGATACCAAGGTTGTAAAAATAAAGGGCCGAGATAGGTAGAACGTTTAAATCTATAAACAAAATGCGGGAGGGCGACATTCGAGGGGTATTGGTTATGATGCGCATGGCTTGCTTTTGCAGTTTTATTAAAGGCCAGAGATGAATATGATAGGCGTTACCCCAAGATGAGATACCGTAGTTTAAGTGGCTGTGGATGAATGCGTAGTAAAGAGATAATAAAGTTTGGACTGGAAAATAGCTTCGGGCTTTAATTAGTGCGCGTAACCCATAAGAAATTTTCTTGCACGTTTCAGCTACATGATGATTGAATTTTAGGTGAGGGTCAATGATAACACCAAGAAAAGAAACTCGATCTTGCGGTGAAATAGCAGCAGAATTGAGGTACAGAAGTGGTGTGATGGGCAATGACTTCTGAGGGGGATGGAAAATCTGAAAACAAGTTTTAGTGACGTTCACGGACAGGCGGTTAATGTGGCACCAACGCTCAAGAGAATTAAGATCATTCTGTAGGTTAAGAATCAGCTGATTAATGTCCTGGTGCGATGATAACATGGTAGAGTCATCTGCGTATAGTATACTATTGCAATTCTTTAAACAGGATGGTAAATCATTAATGTAGAGTAAAAACAATACAGGGCCAAGAATTGAGCCCTGTGGAACACCCTTGTTAATTAAAGCTATGTTAGATGTATGGTCATTAATAGAGACTAAGGTGCTCTCGATCACAGAGAAAGCTCTTCAAGAGCATTAGGGGAGGTCCAGTGATACCATAAGATTCCAATTTGTGAAACAAGATGGAGTGATCAATGGAATCAAATGCTTTGCTAAAATCTATGTAAACTGCTCCTGAGAACATTCCTTTATCAATTGTTAGCCTAACGTAATCTATGAGAGACGCTATTGCAGTATCTGTAGATAGTCCGCGCCGAAAGCCGTGTTGACTATCTGTCAATATGTTAAATTTTTCAATATAACTAGACTACCTTACTTCAATTAGTTTTTCTAAAATTTTGTCAAAAAAAGGAAGAATTGCAATCGGACGATAATTATTTGGCAAAGCTGGATCACCTTTTTTGAAGACCGGTATTATTTTCGCTATCTTGAGCTGCTTCGGATAACTGCCGGATTTAAAAACGAGATTGCAGATGTGGCAAAGGACTGGAGCAAGCAATGACCGGATACTTTTCACATGCTTTCCATGGATATTGTCAACGCCGGGGCCGGTCGTCTTTAAATTAGCAATTACAGATAGAATTTCGTCTGGACACGTGGGGGTAAGAAAAAAGGAGTGAGGGCAGCGCTCAAGAGAAGGTGTGCATAACGAAGAGAAAGGATAATTAGGTGAATTGAAAAAATAATTGCTAAATGTATTCGCCATTTCCTCGGGATCAGATAAAGTAACACCACCGTGGAAAATAGATTTAACAACACTAGGTGACTTACGAATATTCAGAAATTCGTCAAGCAGCTGCCATTTTCGTTTAGAATTGTTAGCATGTGTGGATAACTGGTTTTCATAATAACATCGTTTAGCTTTCTTTAGAAGTGACGTTAGTACACTGGAATACCTTTTATATCTTAATTTAAGACGCAGATTGAACGGCTGGTGTTTAGTTTTCTTATACATGTTTTCTTTTTTCTTCAGAGAGTTTAACAGAGCAGTAGTTATCCATGGGGAAATGGGGGCAACATATTTTCTCGTGGATGATTGGAGCGATGTGCATTTATTGATTGCTGATGAAATTATTTTCGACAGGTCAAGTACAGCCACTTCTGGGTTCGAGAGACCCAAAATGTATGAAAGATCAGTATTAGATATGGCTTCAAAATATTTTCCGCTATCAAAAACTGACTTCCTCGTGGACATGTTGTTACTACAGCGAGATGATAGTGCGCAAAGAAATACCGGAAAATGATCAGTGACATCACATTCTATCACGCCAACCGGAGGAGCAGTGGGAAAATTCGAAAGAATATGATCAAGTAATGAATGCGAGCCATGGTCAGTACAACGCGTAGGCGTGCTAATTAAATTTGCATAACCATAGCTGTAGAAACAGGTCGTGTAGTCGACACAGATGGGATTAGTCATGTCTAGCATATTGATATTAAAATCTCCCATAATGAAGACGTTTTTGTTTTCGAGTGATAGTTTATGGAGTGCTAGTTCAAAAGCCCTGCAAAATTCAGACGCATCATTTGAAGGAGACCTATAAATAGCGCCGCATATAACCTTCTCTGTGCCACCAGTAGATCGGCAATCAATTTCTATCCAAACCGATTCGCATTTACTCACATTCAAACACAAATCAAGACGTCTTTTGTAAGCAATGTGCTTTGAAATGTAGATAGCCGAACCACCATAGGGGTTATCAACACGGTGTGCGTATTCGCATGAATAGCCAGGAAAAGCATACAAATCTTTATCAAGGGATGACAGCCAAGTTTCAGAAAATGAGATGATGGAAAATTGATGCTGAAGGGAAGTAAGCAAAGCGGTTATGTTATCGTAATTCTTCCGTAGGCTACGAGCATTGAAGTGGATGGCAGACAGACCTTTAGCTTCGGATAAGATCGAACGAGCATATTCCGGGGAATATGATGCCATGATGGCGGTTAGAAAGATGTAGAACGGCAGCACCCGTATGTCTATTCACGAAAAATTTCAAGGTCGTCTACATTATTTATCCGAAAGACTGTGCTGTTCTGCTCCTTCCTAGCTAGAATAACACAGTTCGATGTCCACAAGAAGGCCCATTTGTCATCTTTCTTAAGCTTGTGAGCCTTCGAAAAAAGGTCCTTGTTGTCAGGTGAAAGATGCTCATTGACATAAACAGGATCCTCCTGAGTTTGAGGGAAACCTAGGCATGTCGTTGTAGGATGTGTTTTCCTAGCTTTTGCCAGGAATTCCGCCTTCTTGTTTCGCGAGAGGAAACGAACAATTATGTTTTTTTCATTCTTGTTTCGTGTTGGAACCCTGTGCACGGTATCCAGATCTTCTGAATTTACGGGGCAGTCAATCTCGCTGCCGAGAACCTCAATGATCTTGTTGCAATCTTCGCCCTGGGTCACAGGGACACCTCTAATTTCTAGATTGTTCAGACGCGAATATTGTTCCAGGTGGGCAACCCTGCGCACTAGGGCCTCATTGCTCTCGTGTAGTTTTTTGTTCTCTGCAGTAAGACTGGCGTTCCGATTCTTTATGGTTTCAAACTCGTTGCTCATGAACTGAAGAGATTTTTTCAGCTCTTCAACCTCATTTTGAAGCTCCTTTACAGTATCATCACTGCGCAAGGCGACGGAACTTTTCACAGTGTCAAGTACATCAGTGAGATTTCGCAGTTTTGCTTCGAAGGACAATTTAAATTCCTCGAGTTCCTTAGCGACAACAGCAACAGTGGGAGCCATAACCCAAGGAGCGATCTGAGACTAGCGGCCCAAAATCCGTATATGCTGAAAAATAGGTACAAAGATGAGCCTTTTACCTGGGCAAAAGATGGGTTGCTGGTTAGCTCGGGAAGGTAGCCGGACCGTAGTCACAGATCGCTCCCCAGCAAATGACCCGCGGCGTCGATGGTAGCCAGGTTATATAGCAGGCAGACAGGGCTTGCGGTGGCGCTCCGTGGCAGCGGTAGACTTGCGTGTGCTGACGCCAGCAGTCCGAATGCACGTGCCTTCGTTGCGCGCGTGTCAGCAGTCACGAACTGAGTTGACGATGCACAAGATGCGTAGCGTACAGCAGGGCAATCTCGGCAAAATATGGGTTGCTGGTTAGCTCGGGAAGGTAGCCGGACCGTAGTCACAGATCGCTCCCCAGCAAATGCTGGGCAGCGATCTAAGGGACTAGAATAAAGAATGGCTACAACCCTCTTTATCACCTGATGGACCGTCATTTCTGCACAATGGTATTTTGGCACCTAGCGCAATGCTACGTACACCATTCATCAAAGCGGTCCGGAAGTTTGAATGGGCTTACAGGGAAAAGCAATGTATAGGTTATACTAACCGTCGTTGTGACCGGGATTGGCCTGATATTGTGATCAGGGAAGATATTTGCTTGAGAGGGGACAGCATCCGAACAGAGGCCTTACTTCATAGGCAATAGAGAGATTGTAGTGAGTGCACAACCGCACTCGCCCGGTGCCTCTCCGACAAGAATAAGAGGCCACGCATGCTGCAGAGAAAGCAGAAAAACTATCCTATGCATCAACGTAGCGTCAAGACATATCGGATGGCCGCACCCAAAGCGGCAACTGCAGTGTTTCACCGCAACCTTACACATCGGCTCTTCGTTAACCGAACAGTGTTTCTTTTGAGTCTTTTATTTTTAATGATAGATACACTGCAACCGCCACACAGCAGCAGTCCCGCACCTTCACGCGGCTGGAGTGCCCTGTTGGAGTGCCCTGTTGGAGTGCTTTGTGGAGTGCTTTGTTGTTCTCTGTGTCTTGTAACTGGCGAGCCCCAGGATAGGCTAAGCGTGGATCGTAGCAACTCATATTTGTTCACTTATAGTGCGTGCAGCAGTCATAATTGTGCTAGACAGCGCCTGTGTTATCAGTTCTCGCGTCCGAAGTGATAAGGAAGCTCTGCCTTCTCAGAAGTTTTGAAGAATTTGTTCTTACGCAACGCTCGATATGCCTGGCCAAAATTAGTGGCAGCCTCACTTAATACCAGTGCACTGGTAGGTCGTAAAACAGGGCTAGTAGAAACAAAAGTTCTTGGTACAACGTTAGCGCGATGCTTTGAAGACGCGTGACGAATATCTCTCGGCGTTCGGGTACGACGATCATGAATTGATCGTAGCCGCACGATAGAGCGACGCATGATGGTTTGTTTCATCCAAGAATGAAAAGTGAATAAGCCATTGGAGAAAAAAATTGAGAGAAGATTTAACGTGGTTCGGCCGAAAGCGAATTAGGTGCTCTAACACTTCAGTTTTCACTTCTGTTTCGTTTTCGGTTAGAGGCTCGGTTTATGAAGGGAATAAATAGTTTTGTGTTCTGGAACCATTGTGCGCGACATACAAAGCACAGCACGAGAGATTGGCAGTTAAGGAAGCGGGATGGTGTGCTTCGACGATGGCGTAGGGCCATGACATAGTAGCCTGCGAAGCTGATCTCTTCGCGCCGGCGCGGATTCGAAACTCACTCGCAGCTATAAACAGTTTTGCACGGTGGACCAAAAGAGTGCTGGCATGTTGTCCACAACATGGTGGGGAACATGCCAACATGACAGACAACGCCGAAGTAGGTGATTGGCGGCTTAGTGCTGACGCGCTAAAACACAAAGAGGATCCCTATTTGGTATTCAAAGATAGTCTACTGCGGCAGACAAAATGCCACAATGGGCCGGGTTAAGTGGCTTGCTAGTGTAAACCTGCCTTTATAAAGTAACCCGCTAAAAACAGAGAAAAGAGGATTCTATTTAAAGTCCAGAGATAATGTGCTGCACTTTGAAGCAAGCAGAATGCGACGATGGGCCAGCTTGAGTTTCTTATTGGTGTATAGCTGCCTTTCTAACGCGCCGGTGTATCGAATACAAAAGAAAGGCTATGCCTAGAGGCTCCCACAAATGCTTAGGGCCTAAAGGCATACTATTGTCAGCAGCTATCTAAGAAAAAATCTTGAATCAGTTTTTTCAAGATAGTTCAGATTAAATAAAATGTCTAAAAACAACAACTTTCTATATGCTGATGTAAACAGAAATTGAAACCTTGAGGCCAAACTCGGGAGCGGCGTCACATGGACTTTCTTTGAAAAACAATACCCAGATTGCTTGCCTTCCCGAATCCTTTGATGAATACTTAATGCGCCCTAACACAGCAGATGTCCTTCCCGCCGTCGTACGCTCGTGTTTCCCAATCTCTTTTGCGTGCAGGTTTGACTTCGCGGAGACCAAACATTGAAGTCCCGCCAAGCAATCAGGAACAACGATGACCAAACGAACGGTCGTACGTGAAAGCAAGCCAAAACGCAATGCCAGAGCATAACTGGAGGCTCTTTCCGCAGCCCCTGATATGCCTTTCTATCTTTTCTAGCAGGAACCACGAATCGAACCAAACGGCTGTTCCCAGAATACATTCTCCTGAGCAGAGATGGCAGCAGAAGATAGAAGTTCGGGTTTGGTTGATTGCTCGCAGTGGAAGGGAAAGGTTGCCGCAAAACAAGCAACTGTTTTCAGAGCTGCAGCCGGCGTACGCCTGCATCAGAAGTTGGTGTTTAGACGGCAGTGTTGGCAAGAAGTGCGATTGGTGTGCTGTTTCATCATTGCTGATTTTTTCTCAATGTTTTTAAAATAATAGATCAGATGTCTTCGAGCAGGCGAATTCTCTTCGCCTTCTTGTTGGCAATTTATTTGAGGAAGAATAAGAATGACACAGCACAATGCGAAAGAAAACGAAATGGCATTGAACAGCCCAGCGTATTAGAGAGCTATTCTTGAGAGAAAACGAAAGAAACAGAGGGTGCCTCATTTGATGCTCATCTCGTCTTTTTGCATTTGCTAGCTCCGGCAAAAATGGTTTCCGAATGTCGGAATGTAGTCTGAAGACTGCAATTGGCAGCGTTCTCTTAGATAGTGGTTGGCGTTTCTAGACTGTGCGCCGCCGTACGCGTTCTCCAAGGAAACGCATGTTGTGCGTGGTTCCAAGCTATTCCATGCACTGCGGTCGTTAAAGGAAATAATCAATCGCATGGGATTTGCAGAAATGAAATAATCTTGTCAAGAGGCTTGTGGTTGCTTCCGGGACCGCTCAGAGCAACTCAGCCCAGATGGGGCACATTCAAGTGTGGAGCATCGTTTGACTAGCATAAAACTTTTTCACAACCTAGAATTGTCTTACGGAAATGTAAAGCTGAGTCGAGAGATTAGCTAAAAAAAATTCTGCTACGTGCACGCAGCTGTGACATGGAATCTGAAAATGACGGGAGGGATGACTTGTCTTCGATTACTCTGTAACCGGGCATGAAGAAACGATGGAGTTTTTTCATTCTTTGCTCACTTTCGCGACATTGTTTCCTCGTATCTACTGGACGCTATGGTTGTGGCAGAGTTGACTTTATTATTTGTTGGAAAGTTCGCAATTATTTCTTTAATGCAATTTTTTTGTCATGACAAAATCGCAATTCTCTCCAAATTTTTTGTGATTACAAGAGAGCTAGTTCGAGGTTTGTAAGGATTGTAAAAACTCGACACATCTCCCAACCTTTGGTTTCTCCTAAGCAAATAACACGAAACTGTAGTATTTTTGCTGTATGCATGGCTAAGACAGTTTTCCGCATTGTCATGTGCTTATACCTTTCTGCTTTCCATTTAAAAAAGAATAATTTGTATAAAATCAGCGAACCTCATTTCATTCTACAAATTCAGTTGACTCAATTTTCACAAATTAACGTACGGCACCTGTACTCAAGATGTGCCACCTAACCCAGAAAGACACAACACAGCTCACCACAGCTACTAATACTTCGCTTTTTTATTGAATATTTTAGTCTATGCTCGTCTTGCTAAATATACCTTGAGAACACAGACAGCGCAGTGCCAGCTTTGTTAAAGCATTACGGTGCGAAATATATGCCTGTAGATTGCGGTTGTTAACATAATACGAATTGGCAACATAAATGTATTCTCCTTGTTCGTCCTTGTGCTGCCGGCCCGGTACAATGCTCTCGGGCTTTTGGTGGCGCCTTTTCTTGTCTTTTTATTCCGAGCACTTGAATTATTGGATAAAGTGAGGCTGGCAATTATTCATGCGAGGGGTCTCAGCTGACGTTAACCCAAGATTAGAACACACCTAGGCACAATATGGGGAGGCTGCTTTAACAATGTTTTAGATCACTGTAAAGAAGCGGTAAGTCAGTGTCTTTCGGTATTTAGTTCAATTCAATACAGAAAATAATAAAAAATCAACATTATACAACTAATCTGATTCTGGTGAATTTTCCAGGGTCAAATTGTACAACGTCGCAAAAACCGTCTATTTCCTCAGTTTTTACTTCCATGTGGGCTGCAGGTTATTTTTTGCACGTGTTGGAAAGGAAAGAGCGCACAATTTGAAAAAGGACATGCGACCATGCGGTGGGGTGCTCCAAAAGGAACGCTCTCAAATGCGGAATTAGTGAACGTAGCCGCTTTCAATGGTGCAGCGACATCGACGGGGCGAAAATGGTATTTTGTTAACATTTGGCTAACGTTAGCCGTGTCATCTGGTAGAGAGGCATGAAGGATTTTGTCGTGCATATACGTCAGCAGGCTCCGGCTCACATTGTTGCCCGTCAGCGGCATGGAGAGTTCCTCCTAGCTTCAGGCCGTAAGTACAACTTCGTGCAAGATACTGTCACCGAGGTGGTTGACCCTGTTCTTATTCAGGAAAGTGGAAAGCAGTTATTAGAAGCGTCTATAGAATTACCTAGAGTGCTCGAACGGAAAGTGCACTTGCCTGATTTACGTGTGACCTGAGTCTCGAAAGGTGACCTTATTGTGCATGCATACTTGGTGGGTCGTGCTTAGCTCTTCAGGTCTTTAAAAGTACTGGGCACGCCAGACAGCAACGATTGTCATGAATTCCTAACACAGCCCAAAGTTTGAGCGGTTTAGGCAAGTTTTTGGATGACTATACAAGTAACGCATTCTAAAAATTAGTTACTTCAACCGGCTGGGACCACGGTGTAGGCGAAAAGTGAACAAGCATGCCTGGTGACATTTTATAACAAACTTGCCCCTTGGCTTTAGTCTTCAGCAGCTAACGTAGAATTATTGGATACTTACTGCCGCAGCTTAATTCGGATGTAGGGGAAACAGAAAATAAATATCCTGTTCTGTGGGATGTCACCGAACTTCAAAGAACCCCATCTTGAGTAAATTAGTCCGGCGATCTTCAGTATGGCACCATTTACTGCCCATGTGTCGCTAACAAACTTTACATTACAAACATGAACGTTATATTTGAATTGAGCATGTATTTAGTCGCTAGAGGGATGTCTACAACGTGCTACACAGTATCAACTGGACGAACATTTGTATTTGCATTTGCGCGTATTTGCATTGGTATTTGTATTTATGTCGCTAGTAAGGTTACTCTTTACATAAGCAAAAACCGTTCCTTCGCCGCTACTAAAGCTCTAGATATGCATTTGCATTCACTCCAAAATATTGGCAAGATTATTCATCCAGCAGTGAGTCGAAAAGATAAGCATATGTGGCCGAGAGATGACACAGCAGATTAAAAAAAAATGTAATTATTTGGAGGCAGTGATATTTTATTGACGCTTTGGCTAGAGTGAGGAGTCGGGAAGCGGCAGCGCTCCCGTTATTGGTGTTTTCGTAAATCGCAGCGGAATGATGATTGGAGTAATTCGCTCCGGCGAACGGTCACCAGAACTTATCTTTCTTTTTTTGCTCGGCAATCTAAGATTGAACAAAAACGATAAGAATGTGCGCTCCTCGAGGTAGCTGCTTTCTAGATATGACAATCGAGGAAATCGAAATAAAAATAGCGGGTAGTCAATGCGATAAGAGTTTCGGTTTGCAAGGATAAAGGAATGAGCAGACGGAGAAGGGCGAGCGGTGCAAAAGGAGGTGAGCATTCAGAAATGCCTGTTTGTGAAGATTACCGCAATGACGGCACCGCAGCGGTGAAAATAGCACCATGCGGTTGGTGCAACGCATTGCTCTGCGAACCCACCTGCCACTTTTGTTGTCTGCGTGTTCGCAGCGGCAAGCGCCGATTGTTGTTATCCACCGGTCCTTTGGCACGTCACTAGTGCTAATATTTTTTACTTGCGACTGTTTTTTGCACTTTCCGAAAGGATGTTTGACGGAAAGGCCACCTTTTCTCGAAACAGGATACGATGTCCGAGCGCAGCTGTCCGTATGGAACGCCTATGCACCTTCCCTCCACCTGCCAGACGAACCGATGATCGCACACAGGGCCTCGACAACTTTCTCAGGCCTCGTTCATGCGACGAGGAAACATGCGGACCTGCCATGGAAACAAAATGCGTTCAAACTTCTTTGATACTCTTTAATTGTTTACTCCACTCCGCGTTGGGCACGAAAACGTTACAGCGCCTATGGATAGTTCCGCAGTGATCAGGAAAAAAAAAGAATACACAAAGAATCCATGCGTTCAGCGGAAATCGAACCCGCTGGTTTGTAAACCTCAATCGACTGTTTGGCATTCGTGGGTAGAGAACTGCGACTGTTTAGCTACGCTTGCGTGAACCTCGAATTGGGGTCAACGTTACGCTCCCAAGGCACTCACGGATGTGGCGGGAACATGAGGATGCGGTTATAATGTAGCGTGCCCAGATGATCGTGTCAGTATTAAAGATGTCACTGCAAGCAACACCACATAAATAAAGCTTAGATGTATTGATTTTTTTTTTGGCGCCTGCAAGAATTAAGCTCTACGTCTTATGGACATGCGAGGATCTTCGCTCTGGAGCTACTGCTATGCTGTGGACAAGCTATGTGACAAACGCGATGATTTTAACTAACAGTTTCGATACCTGACTCTCTGTTTGAAGCATTTGTGATAAGAAATGCTTATTTGCAAATACGTAGAAGGTGTAAAGAAAGCAAATTTTATTTGTTTTTTTTTTAATTATGCGCAATCATTACGAAACGTAAAGCGGGGCCTAAACTTCCCTTGTGCTGGGTATATAATATATTACAGAATTTCTTGTTTGCTCCTGATACAAGTTGTGGTGCAACAGCCGAGTGATGGCTATGATGTGAACATAGACTTCGAATCAGGTGAGGCAAAAATCTGCGATATAATCACTGCTTGTTCATTTATTATTATTCCGGCTCATAGGTAAGGCTGGCGTAAGAGCATTATTTGTTTACAATGGCGAAGCACTGATTGTATTGGCAATTTTGTATGGCTCAAGTAGTTTTGATGTCCAAGCTGACGTTGAATACACCACTAGGCTTTGGACACCAAGTCCGAAAGAGCGCCGTAACAGAATTTTTTTGTAGCTAGAGCTACATTACCCGCAGTCTCGCCGTTTCGCTGCGGGCCTTCGGTGCCAGTTGTGCGCATGCGCGAGGAGCCCAGTGACGTCACAGCCACGCAGCTGTCGGCACCGCGCGCCGTCGCCGCTCGCCTCCGACCGAGAGATGATGATGATGCGGCGGTGGAAAAAAAACACTCTCGTGGCGGACAAGGCGACTTAGGCCGACGATGTGCGGCCTCAACCATGAGGCTCAACCATCGATTTGGCATACCAAAGACCAACCGAGAAGTTACAATACTGTGTCGGAACCATCGAGACAGCCGCGTGTTACTTTACGGATCACCGGGCCGTCTTTCTGGCAGTCAGTAACCTTGAATAACGCGTGCCGCCTTGACCACATGTCTCGTCTTCAATGTCTAACAAGCAGCCATGACGACAAGCAAAACAACTAGACGTAACCAGTTATATACCGTACCTCTCGCTACGTATATTCTGACACAGCTGAGCTAAGTCACTGCCATTTTTTTTTCTAAATTATTTATTGGGCGTAAATGAACACCGCGAAATTATCTATGCATAATGATACTTTGGACAACATTGCAAAAAACTTCGGGGATACCAGATATTGTGAGCTGCAGTAAGTTGGCGCAGAAACGCGGCAGTGGCAAGGTTAAACGTAGACTGAGTGTGTGGCAAGATTTCCGCAGTAGGTCCCATTTAGGCATTTTCATCCGAGAACCGTATTCAGTTTACTTCGATGACACTTGTGCCCGTTTCAGGTTTCAGGACGCATTACAGAGCAGGGATATCTTGGGACGCTCAGGGTCTTGACTAGCGGCCACCAGCATTGCCCGGGCTCAGGGTGGAATGAATACCGGTGGATGGCCCTTCTTATCTACGACCCGCACCGGGTGGCCGAGAAATTACGTCGCTGCATCTATCGACCACGGCCATTAGCGCGGCGCCACTGCGAAGCATCGTGGAAAGCGCGGAGGTCTAGGCCACCACAGTTCCATGGTTTACTCGCAGCTTCCATCCTTGTGCTTCCGAGAAACAGGGTTTGGATTGGGCAAACACCACAGCGAATGTGCGCTGCAAGCGATATTGTGAAGCACTGAAATTTTCTGAGCTTTTTCGCCATTCTGTGACCGAGATTTCATTTCTTCTTTCGTTTTATTGTATGGGAAGTCTTATACGTCGGTAAGGTTGAAATTAGAAACAAAATGCAGAAGACCAAGTGCAGGATTGATCAAAAATATTTGGCAGCATTGTTTCGTGAACGTCTAACGTGCCATGTGAAGTCGCGGACAAAACAGTGTGACCGCGCATCGGCTGTCAAATTATTCTTTCGCCTTACTTAGCGTAAATTGTTCAATGGTTGATGCACATGCACAGAATATTTAATTTTGCGCTTTAAAAAAAAAAAAGCAGTAAACATTTTTATTTCTGTTATGGAACGCTACAGAAGTGTTTTAAAGACTAAACGTAGTCTGTATTTTTCTGTCATGATTCTACATGTACATAATTTGCGTGCGGAGCTCTAAAAAAACGTGACTTCTGTGGACTTCCAACTCGGGCTCAAGAAGTAAATATGCAATTCCCTAGTGCATCTAAAATTTTTCATCACACAGTTATATAGGAATTATGTATAAAGCGAAATATAAATTTGCAAATGGATGTTCAAACTGCCGTAGTACTGTTCCAGGCTCGAGAACTCTTCCGCTCATTCCAAAGCACACTATTCTTCTTGCGGGCTTATGATAATGCTAAAATGCTTCAATTTAGCGTATTAAAAAAAAACTTCCCAGTTACCAGTAATGTATCCATCTCTAGGTACTCATTTAGACGTAAAATAATGCATTGCCCTCATGGCATCAGGTAAAACTCCTTACCAAACGTGCCAATTTACATACGCAAACAAAATATACACCTACAGATCTCATGTAAACACGCAAAATATACGAACTAAATGATCCATTACACTATAAGCGTACACCAAGAACAAAATATATCTGTAGGGCTTTACCCAAATTCAACAAACACATTCTAGTAGATTTGTGCTCCAAACCCATTTTCAACATGGCAAAGCAAAATAAACATTTGGTGCGACACTGTCTGCCTGATGGATAATCAGCAGAGAAATCGCCAACAGGTGGTAACAAAGTCTTGTTGAGCGATATTTTTTTGGGGCGCTGCCACTGCCCGATTTCACTCTGCGCACGAGCTCTGGGCAACCTAATAAAAAGAGGGTTTTATTGCTTACATGCCGCGACGGAGAAAGCCTCCTGTAAGCCGCACAACGTATGTTTTGGGAGTTCGTTGTCAAGAAGGGATAAAGAGCTGTCGAGGTGAGCGTCACCTTACTTGGGTACCCTTCCCTCACATCTGTTCTTCTGTCCTCCGGCTCGGCAGTTTGGAAGGTGAGAACACAAAGGGGAGAGAAGAGGCGTGAAGTGGTGCATGATTTTAATAGCAAGTGGCTCCTACAACAGCATACTATCAACGAGCTTGAAGAAAAAGGAATTCGGCAGGGACACTGAAGGCTGCTTGCATCTTGGAATGCGAAAGTGGTACTGTCCATGGGCGCATTATTTACGCGTAATGTTTGTGCCTGCAATGAAGCTCTTTTCTAAGGGATTATATATTTTATTCGTTGCGCACCGGACAGCAAACTTTTGGAAGCTATCGATAGTTATAATCCCTGTCGGAAGCTGGCCTCAAATTTGAGTAGCACATGTAATATATATGCAATGACAAATCGTATCAGACCACACAGAACGCTGTATGAAAAGCGGTTTCGTCACAATTTTAGTGCGAATGTACGTAAAATTGGCGCCACATGGAGTTTATTAGAGGCCACTCTGTATTGCGGAGAACCATCTTCTTTCCTTTGCATGCATAATTAATTTATCCTAATTTGCTGCCTACCTGCACCGGCGAGGAGTTCAAGCTGAGAAACCTCAGCTCCGCAAGCCGTGCTTTGCTGAGTAGGTGAGCTGCCGACCACTTCCGTGTGCACAATATCCTGGCTCTTGTAATACGTCAAGCGTGGTTTGTGTCCTGATTGGCTTAGTTTTTTTTCTTTCTTATTGTCGCATGTGAAGAGGGTTTTATTGGCAAGTTCGAAGGACTGGCAGCGAAACGATGGCACAGGCTGTTCGAGTAGCGGCGGCACCAGAACAGAACCAAGAGCGAGCTCGAGCTCTCCACGCGCGCGGCCGCCGGAATCGGAGGACGCACAAATCGCTTCGTCGTCGTTGGTGCTGGCGCTCTGCCTTCTTCATTGCAACTGCCCCGGCGAAAACAGGGAGCCATCCTGGCGACTCAGGGCGAGCAGGTGACGAAGGGGTCGTAGTACGGTTTTAGCCGGCTCACGTGAACAATTTCGCGGCCGCGACGGCGGTGGTCCGAGGAAGGCGTGACCGGTTCGACTGTGTAGTTCACAGGTGAAGTGCGCTGCACGACATGGTAGGGACCGAGGTACTTAGCCGCAAACTTGGATGCAGCCGGCACAGACAGCCAGACGAGCGAGTCAGTTGTAAAGTCATGGGTGGGCTTGCCTTGGTCAGTCTCATATTTGCGGAGGCTTTGAGTGGCGGATGTCAACGAGCGAGCCAGCTGGCGGCACTGCTCGGCATGACGGGCAGCGTCGGAGAAAAAGGTGCATTCAGAACTGTCGGGGTTATAAGGAATGATAGTATCCAGAAGACAGGAAGGTTCACGGCCGTATAAAAGAAAGTAAGGGGAAAATCCGGTGGTGGCCTGGGAAGCAGTATTGTATGCATAAGTTAAGAATGGTAGGACTTGATCCCAATTAGTGGCGTCAGAGGAAATATACATGGCGAGCATGTCACCAAGAGTCCGGTTGAATCTTTCAGTGAGGCCGTTCGTTTGGGGATGATAGGCGGTGGTCGTGCGATGAACGGTGTGGCACGCATCCAGAACCTCGTGAACGACTTCGGATAAGAAAACGCGGCCGCGATCGCTGAGTAGTTCCCGAGGGGCCCCGTGGCGTAGGACAAAGTGATGAAGGAAAAAGGATGCGACGTCGCGAGCAGTAGCCGAGGGCAGGGCGGCCGTCTCCGCGTATCTTGTGAGGTGGTCCACAGCTACGATAATCCAGCGATTCCCGGCAGGCGTGCACGGGAGCGGACCATACAGGTCGATGCCCACGCGATCGAAGGGACGAGCTGGGCAAGGCAATGGCTGTAACGGGCCGGCGGAAAGACGAGGAGGTGATTTCCGCTGCTGACAGGCAGTGCACGAGCGTATATAGCGGCGGACAAAAGTGTACATTCCGCGCCAGTAGTATCGCTGACGCAGGCGCTCGTAGGTTTTTAGCAATCCTGCATGTGCACATTGTGGGTCGGCATGGTGATGCATACAAACATCAGAGCGAAGGTGGCGAGGGATGACCAAGAGCCATTTGCGGCCATCCGGGCGATAGTTGCGGCGATACAGTAGAGAGTCTCGAATTGTGAAATGGCAAGCTTGACGACGAAGTGACCGAGGGAACGATGCCGTAGACGGTGCGCTGAGGAGGTCGAGGAGCGAAGAAATCCATGGGTCTCGTCGTTGTTCGAAAGGGAGGTCCGTGGCGGTGAGAGCGGCCAGCGTCGAGTCGGATATGGACGAAGCGGGCGCAGGAGATGGCAAAGGTGAGCGCGACAAGGCGTCAGCGTCGGAATGTTTGCGGCCCGACCGATACACAACGTTAATGTCATATTCCTGCAGACGAAGGGCCCAGCGGCCGAGGCGTCCAGAAGGGTCTTTCAGTTTAGCCAACCAGCAGAGGGCATGGTGATCAGTAACAACGTCCAGGGGGTGGCCGTATAAGTAGGGACGAAATTTTGTTAACGCCCACACTATGGCGAGGCACTCCTTTTCTGTAACAGTGTAATTGGCTTCCGCTTTGGTGAGTGCACAGCTGGCGTAAGCAACAACGTATTCGGAAAAGCCCGGTTTACGCTGCGCAAGGACTGCCCCGAGGCCGATGCCGCTGGCGTCGGTGTGGAGCTCAGTAGGCGCGCTGGGGTCGTAATGGCGAAGGATCGGTGGTGAAGTCAGAAGACGACGGAGCGTATTGAAAGCATCGTCGCAGGTTGAGTTCCAAGCAGATAGCTTGGTGGGACCATTCAAAAGCTTTGTAAGCGGCGCAATGATAGAGGCGAAGTTGCGCACAACACGGCGGAAATACGAGCACAGGCCCACGAAGCTTCGCAGCTCTTTAACAGAAGTCGGCTTGGGAAAGTGCGTGACAGCACGTAGCTTCTCTGGATCGGGCAGGACGCCATCCTTGGAGACAACGTGGCCGAGTATGGTCAGCTGGCGCGCCAAATCGGCATTTCTTTAGGTTCAGTTGGAGACCGGCGCCGGTGAGACAGGTCAGTACCTTGTGCAACCGCGTGGGATGAGTCGGAAAATCGGGCGAAAAAACGACAACATCGTCTAGGTAGCATAGGCAAATATTCCACTTAAAGGGAAGCTGAAGAGATTTTAGAATTCATTAAGATGCTCACGTATGGATGTGGGAACCTTAAAAATCATGTGGGTGAAATTTTTTTGCAGATTAATCACTTAGGAGCGCCGTAATCGTCGTTTAAAATTGTGCGGTAGCTCCGCCCCCCGCTGTCCGCCGGGCGCTGCTGATGACCCTGACGATGCGGGCCGAAACCGGAAACCGTGGGGTGGTGACGTAAACATTGGTGTTCCGTCGCCACGCAGCCTCCGCGATCGTGCTTGTTTCTGCGTGCGTGCCATCGTAAGCTGCTTCGATCTGCCGTGTGTTCCTGTATTTGTGCTTTTTTATGTTTGTGGTGACGTACAGAAACGTGGGCAGCATCGAGTGAAGCGGTGGACCATCATGCCGGCGTTCTGCGCAGCCTTCGGCTGCACTAACACCAGCGGCCGCGACGATGTGGTCTTTCATAATTTCCTGCAAAATAAGAAGCTTTCCGCGAGGTGGGTCGCTGCTGTGAAGCGAAGGGATTTCAAGCCCTCAAAGACTACAGTGCTATGCTCTGACCACTTTCGTGATGAAGACTATAACCATAGCCTGTCGATAATGCGTTCATTGGGCCTGTCAACTAAGTCAGTTGGACTGAAACCCGGCGCAATACCGTCTGTCTTCGCGCACAGGAGCTCGTCACCGCCATCGAGGCCAGCTTTCGCGAAAAGGACGAAGCTCGAGGTAAGAATTTGTGTATTAACTCTATGAGAATATGACTGCGCGAACCGGTGTTCTGTGTAGTGTATGGCGCGTAATTTCGTGGATGCAAGACTTTCGGTAGTAGTGAGATGAACGGCGCTGGAATGAGAATGTCAGGACGGCAGCAAACTGCAGCTTACAAAATAAGTGCTTAGCTGTTATGCTTGCAGGCATGCATCATGCATCTCGTACAGCATTACTCATATCAGAGCTCGGCCCTAAATTTTTTGGCTGAATAAAAATCGTTAAACTGCTATTAATACTGCAAGAGGTGGAGCGACGCGAAGTGCGCCTCACAACCGAATACTGCGCGCCGCGCGTGAGCAGAGAACTTCGTTCGGTAAGCGAGCACGTGAAAGGACGTTATATGCAGACTCCTTACTCAGTTATGTTGGAGCTCAGATATTCTAGGATTCATGCGTAGCCCTCAGTGGCGAGAACATAGGGAGTAATACGCGGCACATTTTTCTTCGTGCTCGGAGCGCCGAGAAAACTGTTTGCACATGTTTCTGGTATACGGGCGCGCGGCGTTTCGTTTTCAATTTGGTTTCGCCTGGGGCCTGGCTGATAGCCTACTCGTCAGCGCCTAATGTGCGCAGTCATGGCGCTTGCAGTCCGGCCCCAAAGCGTACTTTTTTTTTTTTTTTGAGCGATCTACGTCGGACGCGGCCGCTGGTTCTGTGTTAGCGCTTGAAGCTGCCTGTCAGGGTTTTTAAAACGATCTTTTTTGCTTGGCTATAGTATTTGCAGGAGGTGCTCCAAATATGCAAATACAACATAATATGAAATACAACATAATATGAAAATAAAAATTTTGATTAAGATATGCAGTTTAGTGAGCTAATGGAAGCCTTCTGCCTATTACTGGTGTCTGCCGTATCCCCCAATATAGCCCCAGGTATAAAATTAATACAAGGTTAGTTACCCATTCTTTAAAATAAATTTTGGACCTTCTAAAGGAACACATGGTATATAATAAATGATCTCACTTCGCACGGAGCTCGCCAATCAACAAAACGGTTTATGAAATAAACCAGCAGATTTTACTCATACTGAAGCACACTTTTGTTCTGTTTGGAACAATAACATCATGTGGCTTATGCCTTTCAGTTTCTTGCCGAACTGCTGCAAGATCAAGACTGCGCACGAGACGATAGTGCAAATGAAGAGTGCATGGAAAATGACATCACACCTGGAGGCTGCACACCACCAGGCAGTCAAGAATCCACACCAAACGGCAATACAAATCAGGACTGTGCAACAAGTCGAATGCCACTGGCAGATGCTGCTGAGGACCCTGCACTGAACTTTTGTAAAAGTGCTGACAAGTCTGTTCAAGTTCTAATGCAGCCAATACCAGTAAAGTGTCCTGCCAGGAATACATTTATAATAACACATGCAGTCGTAAAAAATTGCCGAGTGCAGCATGGCTTCATACATTAATAATAATATTATATAATTGTGCGCCACGTGTGCTACAGCCAGCCTTGCGATTCGGCCTGCTTGGTTGCAGCACGAGCCCATCGAGCTAGTGAAAAAAATCACCGAGAACAGCGCGATAAAGGCGGCCGCAAACGGATGGAGATATTCCTACAAGGGCTTGCAGTATGAAGCAACTCGCCTAAAAAAGGATTTCAATTTACTGCCAGATCCCATCTTGGCACGCAGAACGGAAGGCGCACGTTTGTCACCTCGACGAGTTCTGCCGCAAAGCGCCGCGAACTTCTGTCTTTCGCGTGTGTTATGAACCGAGCCGGCACGCAGCGACCATGAAGCGATGCCAGCATAAAATTTGCGTGCAAAAAGAGCCTGATAACTTCTTGCGCTTGTCAATGGTCTGTGTGGATTACAAGCAGATTTGCGTCAGCACCGACAAGCGGCAAGACAACAATGCCGACGATCGCATCCCGCTTACATTGCATTAGGAAAATTTCGTGGAGCAGTGCTATACTACATTTGCTCGCTTCAAAATTAATTCATTGCATCTCTGAATGAAGTTTGGCTAGAAAAGTATGCTTACCAATGGACATTTCCAACACGTGGAGATGCTGACACTTCGCTTTCGTTCAAGCCAAAAGCACCGCCTGCGCCAGCATCGTTGCTTCCTTGGAGCGGTTTGCTCTTTGCGATTGGTTCGTACATGTAGGGGATGACGCCAAGATCCTCCTGGTAATCTTCGATGTGTTCCATCGTGATACAAGCATCAAACCAACAACCGGAACACCGCGCGCCGCGCTTCATGTACTACATCGGCGGCGACCGAGCCGGGCTCACCGAGCCAACGCCAGTGTTTACGTCACGAGGCGCCCAGCCAATCACAGGCGGCAACGAGGCGCGCGAGCTAGCCCGAGGCTGCTGCGGCACTTTTCGCCAAAATAAAATAGGTTTGCGCTTTCCTGTACCTAATTTCGATGAGAAATTCGAATTCCGAGGGTGGAAAACTGTAAAGTGTATCTCTTCACTCAATTTTTTTGGGAAACCTTTCAGCATCCCTTTAAGTCCACGCAAGATATTGTCCATCATTCTCTCAAACGTAGCGGGAGCGTTGCAGAGTCCGAATGGCATGACGGTAAACTCATAAAGGCCGTCAGGTGTGACGAAACCGGTTTTCGGGCGGTCAGACTCAGTCATGGGCACTTGCCAATAGCCGGATCGGAGATCCAAGGAAGAGAAGAACTCGGCTCCTTGCAAACAGTCGAGGGCGTCGTCAATACGTGGTAGCGGGTAGACGTCCTTGCGCGTAATTTTGTTCAGGCGGTGGTAGTCAACGCAAAATCGAATCGAACCATCCTTCTTTTTGACCAGCACGACGGGAGACGACCACGGACTAGAAGAGGGCTGAATAACGCCGCGCTGCAGCATGTCGTCAACCTGATCAGCGATGACGCGGCGCTCCGGAGGCGACACACGATAGGGCCGCTGGCGTAGAGGGGCGTGAGTTCCGGTAGCGATGTGGTGGACGATAGTGGTCGCGCGGCCCAGGGAAGTTGTCTGGTGGTCGAATGATGAGCGGAACTTGTTAAGCAGGGCGAGGAGCTGCTCGCGGTGAGGTGGGTTGAGGTCGCTGGCAACTGAGCGGTGAAAAATCGCCGAGGACAGCGGGTCGCAAGTAGCGTTAGGCAGCGTGAGGGCGGCGATTGGTGTACTTTCGGAAAGAGCATCATCGTCGAAGGGTGCGATCAGGTCAACGGGTTCAACATGTCCAAGGCACTCTCCACAGAGCAACCTGAACCCAGAGGGTGAGGGATTCGAGACGACGATCTCGGCGGCACCTTGGCGCATGTCGACGACGGCAAACGGAAGAGGAAGGTGTCGGCGAGAAGCAAAGATAGGCGAAGGGTCGAAGAGTACAGGCTCGCAGGAACCAGAAATTGAGGAAAGGGGAACGAGCACGGCACTGCCGGGGGGAACATCGGTGTCGGCGGCGACAACGCATTTGGTACCAGAGCAAGGCGGCTGTTTGTCGACGGGCGCATCGCAGAGCATGGAAAAGGAGACGTGAGCACGGGCACAGTCTATGACGGCATGGTGAAGGGATAGAAAATCCCAGCCAAGGATGAGGTCATGGGAGCAAGAGCTGAGCACTAAAAATTCGACGACTTATAAAACGTCCGCGATGACGACACGTGCCGTGCAAGCGGCAGAAGGATGAATGGGCTCCGCGCTAGCGGTGCAAAGAGAGAGTCCAGAAGTAGAAGTGGTGACTTTACGAAGTGAACGGCAGAAATTTTCGGCTATCACGGAAACGGCAGCACCAGTGTCCACAAGCGCAAGTGCTCGAATGCCGTCAACTAACACGTCTAAAAAGTTCGGTGGTGAAAGGCGAGGTCTTAAGCAGGTCGAAGTGTGCGCAGTTCGTGCCCCCAGAACTGCGGCTCCTAGTTTTCCGGGTTGTCGGTCATGTTACGACGCCGCATAGGTGACAAGGACCGACGACGAGGGGAAGGTGACCGATCAGAAGAGACGTGGGGCCGGCGTGGCAAGTGGTCAGCAAAAGCCTCCCCAGGTAGCCCTGAAGGTGTGCGAGCGGCGCGAGACGGGTAGTAGTTCGGCACAGCGGGCACAGGCGCAGCCAGAACCTGACGACAGTGGCGGGCGACGTGGCCTGGGAGACCGCACGTGTAACAAATCGGCCGGTTGTCAGCAGTGCGCCAAGAACTGTAGGAAGTAGGCGCCGGTCGGAGCCGGGGAGCACGAGGTGTAGGCGGCGTTGTCCGGGCGTATGGAAAGGCCAGCGGTTGCGGTGGTAGGGCGACGGCTTCGGCATACGGCTATGCGTGCGCCTGCCCCTAGGCGCAAGCATAGGGCCAGGCGGCGTAGCAATAGGAGTGCCGTAGCTCAAAGGTGCAGCGACGGGACCGGTCTGCATCGAGAGGAGGTTGACTTCAGGAGCCAGTGGAGCCGGAGCCGGCTGCCGACGAACGGGAAGCGCATCGGCTACCTCCTGTGCTATGGTCTTCCGTAACTCAGGGGTCAGGGTATGGGGCGTAGAGTGCGCCCCAGAGAGGAGCGAAAGCTGCCGGGCCACCTCATGACGCACGAAGTCTTTGATGTGATCCAAAAGGTCACTATTGACGGCCAGGCCGGAGATGGACTCAGCAGGTGCGGGCGGGCGACGAGCGTTAAGTCGCTGCTTGTGCAACTCATCGAAGCTCTGGCACAGGTTGTACACGGAGGCGACGGTTGTGGGACTTTTGGCCACCAGCATATGGAAAGCGTCGTCGTCGATGCCCTTCATAATATGGATGATCTTGTCGGCCTCAAGCATAGACGGGTCGACACGCTTGCATAGATCGACCACATCTTCGATGTAGGCGGTGAAACTTTCACCCGCACACTGAACACGAGCGCGCAAGCATTGCTCAGCGCGAAGTTTACGCACGGCGGGACGGCCACAGTAGCGGCAAACGTTGTCTTGAAAGTAGCCCATGTTGGAATATCAGCCTCGTGATTGCGAAACCAGAGATTCGCGACGTCGCTCAGGTAAAATATTACGTTGTTTAGTTTCATGCGGTCATCCCAGTAGTTGTGACGGCTCACCCGCTCATACGAAGCCAGCCAATCCTCGACATCCTGGCCGCAGTGTCCGTTGAAAAAGACGGGGTCTCTCTGCCGGACGGCACCGGAGCAAATTACGGGCTGCGATGGGACTGCTGGCTGCTGGCTTTCGTTGGTCGTCGCCATCGGAATTGTGCGGCTGCGGAGCTCCACGTTGGTAGTGTACTAGGCGAACCCAGCACCTCCACCAAATGAAGAGGGGTTTATTGGCAAGTTCGAAGGACTGGCAGCGAAACGATGGCACAGGCTGTTCGAGTAGCGGCGGCACCAGAACAGAACCAAGAGCGAGCTCGAGCTCTCCACGCGCGCGGCCGCCGGAATCGGAGGACGCACAAATCGCTTCGTCGTCGTTGGTGCTGGCGCTCTGCCTTCTTCATTCCGCTATGCAACCTGGCCAATCCCCCGCCGTGGGTATGTGCCATTCAGCCCGAGGACATCATCATCATCATCATTGCACATGGAAGCAATATCACTTTTCCCCGAAATTCTTTCGCAGTGCGGCCCTGCTCTCGTTGTAATTACTTGGTTTAGCACAAACAGAAACACGCCTCCTGGCGCACAGAGATTCTCCCCAAAGTTCCTGTGTTGTTAACAAATTAATGTCCTCTAATGGCCGTTCAGAATGTAATTTGCCGCCAAAGTTATCTTCAGATCTCTGCTTCTCTGCGTGACTGTGTCTATGGGTACGTATTTCAGTTGCTGATGGTGGACCAGACTATCATCTTGGCTGTTGTGTTAATGGGCTCCATGCAATGACAGAGGGCACCTTTATTTATTTTAAACATGGATCTCAATCTCACTCTCTGTTCTGTCACAACCCGACTTCAATCAAGCTATTGGCAATAAGTATAGCACAGTAGCTGTTATGGTGGTGCAGACTTAGGATAATTAAACGCTGTGGTCCCTTAAAAAAAAAAACGCTGCACTATAGACCCGCGCAACCGAAGTGTTTCGAAGTAACGTAGGCAGCCCGCCTTACTCTCCTCTTCAACCATCGCGTGCTCTTAGGCAGAGGTAATTTCAAGCAGAGTTCTTCAGCACTGCAGAGGCCAGAAGAGTTGGCCAGAGTAGGCCAGTATCACTTCCCGGAGCAGTAAAATTTGTCCTGCTACCGGATTCGAACCCGGGACCATCGCCTCAACGGGGCAGTGACTTTACCAGCTGAGCAAGCCGGCACGGCTAGCATATGATAGACGTCATTCTCAATTCAAGCTGTTGATCAATTCTCTCTCGCTCTACCATATGCAATCCGCCCGGTTAGCTCGGTTGTTTGGATGACTGCCCCGCTGAGGAGGCATCGGCAGTACTGAAGATACATGAATATTTGATGCAGCCTAATGATATATTTTGTGTATCAATATTAGGTATTAGTTGCCTAAAGCAAAAGTATCGGAGTATCGGTATGTAAAAAAAACACATTTTTAGAGAGTCGTGCACTTTAATGATGCTTGATTTCAAACGTTTAAAATTTCACCCCAGATTTTGAGGCGGGTACGAGTCATACGTCGGGCCAGCGGCGCTGGCTTAGGTGGTAGCACATTGTAAAATTTGGAAGCGTAGATCTTGCGACAACGTGTGCTAGACATACAACTGCCTCCAAGTTTGTAATATAAACATACCTTTTTAGTGCTGGCACTAAAAAATTTATGAATCGATTCTAAGCACTAGGCACCTCACAGTAAAAACATTATCTCACTTTCTGTTCATCTGTACGAATGGCGCACGTGCCGCCGGCAGCTCACTTACCACGAACTCTCCCGCACGTGTCTTCCACAAACCGACATTAGCGCCGCTGGGCGTCGGCCGCTGGGTGTCAGACAAGTTAGAGTTGAAGCAGCGCACCGGCTGTCTCCAACTGCCACAAATACACTGTGCAGTATAATCTCAGACCGAGCGCCCAGCGCTCAGAGGGTCTAATGTAAGTAGAGGACGCACGATCGAGCGTTCATGTTAAGCGCACGGACGGCGCTACAGAGGCGGTTGTCAGGCACCTCTCAGCGACTGGCTTTGTCATAACGCCTGATTTTGATCCCATGTGGACTGGTTTGGCGAATGTGAATAGCGGTAGTTGTATGCAATATCGGCGCACTAGGTAATGGAATGAAAGAAGCCCTAGCAGCCGCGTTTTCTATTTTTTTAATGATATAATGCTTTCTGAGCCCTCTAATTCACTGCTTACAAAGTTCTGGCTAGTTCTGAAATATATGTTTCGTGTAGCGTTGTGCTAACGGATGATTGTGCGTGGTCGTTACCTCGACGCCATCCCTCTGTAAAAGAAAAATAAATGGCTAACTTGTGTACTATACACAGAAGAGATAAACAAGTCCTACACAAACACCAATCCAAAGTCGGTACAGTCAAAGATGGCGTACACGCGTTCCTGGTAGTACTGCAACCCGTTCTTTTCGCGACGCTGACTGCCTCCCGGCCCACTTTGGTGACGCAGGTGACCACGCGAGCTTCGCCCAGGCAGGCGCCTCTAGCTGGCAGAATCGGACAGGCTCCAGTCTTCCGAAGGCGTGCCCAGCATTCCCGCTGTCAATTTGGAATGCAAGTGCACTGCGTCTGCAGCGCCCGAATCAGTGTAGGCTAGCAGAAAATCGAAACCCTGCTCTCGGTTGCAGGTGGGTCGTTGCCTAGACACACGCATCCCTTATATGCGCGCGTCAATAACCGGCACACATCTTGCAGCCATGCAGCTGTGTTGGACACCGAGAGTGCCAAATTCTTCTTACATGTTTTACACCATGGCACTATTTGTTTCATTGGAATGAGGAAATTTTTCTTGTTTTGAATGTCGACATGGTTCTTCCTCCTGGCTTCTTATGTTTTCACCTAATGACTTCGGACATAAAGCCCGTATTTCGACAAGTTTGAAATTTTACCTCGGTATTTAATTGTCTAATTTTTATTGCAAGTTGCTTTACTTTCTTGCAGTGATTGTTATTTTAGCATTCAGTACTTTTGCGAAACAATATACAGGCGCATATGTGTTTCAAGATGTGCAAATCGCAGAGGAAGACATTACATTTTACGCACCAGTCTTCGCTTGAGTTTCTTGCTTAGAAGGATCGCCCTTTGAGTCTGTTAAGAAGTGAAAATAATCGTAAATCGAATGACACTTACATTAACAACGTCTGTGGCGATTTGTTACAACGGCGCAAATGTAGCTTTGTGAAAGTTGAAGAACTCTCACTGGTTTAAATTATCCACAGCCCTCCACTACACGACTCCCCCACACCCTGAGTCGCTTTCAAAGGTAAATCCTATTATCTAATACTTAGCTAAAGGGCAAATACTTTTCTTTTTTTACCTGGCCATTATTCGGTAACTTTTTTTTCATCTAAATAAGCATTCATTAAGTAGAAATAAAATATGAGGCTAAGCGGCAGAGAACAAAAAGAAACATACGCGATGGACAGAATGTCATAAGGTACAATAAAGCAATAAGTTTTCAGATAAAGATTATTCACCCTGCTTTTACACACCAAACTCCACTGATATATTTATGATTGTAAGGAAGGGAAAGTTATCTACATCGTTGGAAGGCGCAAAAATATGGAGCATAGCAAAAAAGACCTGGCCATGAGTAATATCAAGGCAGATTCAAGCATACATGGTAGTAAATTCATCGCCCGTTTGCCTTTTGTTTACTTGTTTCCCTAATATTCGGTCCTTGCTTCGCTTTGTCCGCAACCGATTGATTTTGCATCGACTAGGTGAAGTACTCCTCTTTTGCTTGCTTCCATGCCTCCAAACTCACTGAACGCCGCAGTCAAAATTGAAAAGCAGAATTTGGGAGAAAATCAGAGACAGAGAGCTATTCAAAAGAAAACACGGCTGGAGGCCTTCGATGTACGCTGCTCCGTTATTAATATCAGGTCCATCCTTCTTCGAATGTAGTGTTCGCGATGTGCACTCGATCATGAATTTTTTCCGAAGTCACTCCCCAATTATGATCATCATGAGGCGTTGAAAATTACTTCCATTCTTGCAGGGAACGTTCGGGATCGACCTTACTTTATATTCACATCTTCACCATGGGTTGCATTCACTGTAGTTCTCTGGAGCACGATTGGTAAATTAGGATGGTGAAGGAAAGCACTGAAAAAAGTAAGCAATGAGTTTCTCAGTGGAACCCTTGCCAGACTTGGTTTTCTGATAGGACGTAACGCTTTTCGGTTATGTTTTTGTAGCTTTAGTGCGCGGAAATGAGCGCATTAGTGGAATGCTCACTACTCCTAACCATCATATTGAGTTATGCCATTTAATACCACACATCAACATGGTTAGCTGATTAACAATCATATACAAATAGAGGGGTGAAGAGTAAACAAATGCTGGAGTGGGCTGTTGAAGAAATGCCAAAAGCAAGCTAAACATCTGAGCAGTGTATAATTATATCCTGCTTAACCAAATTTTGGCTTGTACAGAAACATCAGCCACAAGGCTTACAAATATTTCACCGCTTCTCGTCTCAAAGTATTGAATTAGACGCCTTGAAATGTAAGTTTTTCGTTAGGTACCTTTCTTTTAATTAGGAGACATTGCTTTTCTTTTACGCGAAGTTTAAAGAAAGTAGTACAACATTTGCACCCGGCGTAATGTCATACGATGTGGTTTCAAAACCACACTGTACTTGTCAGACTTGTCAGATGCCCTTTTTTATAAACTATAGGACTGTATTCCGTTCTTCTCTATAGAATCCCGTGAAATTTGAGACTACCGCGGAAGAGCGCTCAAAGGTTTTTTTTTTTTTTTTTGGAACCTCATTTTAAAGAAAGCGAAAAGGGAGGCACGGCACGGAGACCATTGTTCCCAACAGAGGAATCGCATCTGGAAATACAGCGTGCCTGCTTTATTTTCTTGCAGCCTGATAAGCCTGGCTACCTGGAGTGAAGCGAGCAAGATTACTTGCGCGGAAGGCTGGTACCAAATCGGAGTAAGACGAGAGAAAGTCTTTTTAACTACTCAGCGCCCTAAGAAGACCCAGTCTAACTCTGTAACGAGAAGAACCCGGTCTCTTAGGCAGATGAAGAAGGGCAGCACGCTCTGTTACATTTACATGGACGTCACCATTAACCCTTCGACGTAAAAAAGGCGATGGTACTGAGGCAACCCGCTTCCAACACTGGTAAAAAGACAAAGAACTTGCTCCGACCGCCGCGACAGCAAGGTAATTTTGTCCTTTCTCCTGCAGCCTAAGATGACGAGCCTTAATCGATATGAAATCGATGACCACTGCCGCCGGCAAGGCGGCATTTGTCGTGTATTTTCCTGTTATACTTTTACTCCAGAAGATGCCGTAGTATTTTTGATTTCTAGCTTGTATGCCGAGTTTTGGGCACTTACTATTTAATATATACTGCGAAGCTTCTGCAAAATATAAGCACTTCAAATGCTTGCACAAGTCGTGTGTTGGCGGTGTCACACAGACAAGTGTCCGATCGTGTCGCATTGTAATATCGGAGCATTTCCCGTCCATATCAGAGCAAAAATAGCTGCTAAAAAAAGCCATTTCGCCATTTGAGCTTGGAACAATCGGAGTAGATTGTCACTGCACCTGTCCGATCCAATCAGCCAAGAAACCATATTTCATGGGCAAAATATTGCCTGAATTATACAATATGCATGAAACGGTTACGAATACATTTCGGCATATGGTACTCGACGCATGGAATTGGAAATGACGTATTACCCTGCGACGTCATCGGAGACACATGCCTAGGCGTTGTGCCAAGAGCTTTGGGTGTTTGAAGTCACAAGATGACAAATAAACTAGTCTAGCTTGATGCACTTGTGGAGCATGCGTTGATAATTTGGTCTTGATTGACTATGTTCTCGAATGGTCGCTTTACCATCCGATGAAAGAATTGAGTACAAGGTTTCACACGAAATACCCTGCATTTGATGTTATGCACAGCGCTTTCTTCGCAGTTATAAAGTTTCCCCAAAATAAAACAAGCCTTGAAGAAGATACAGTGGAACCCTATCTTTGTAAACTGTGCACCAAGCTGCACCGCGAACGTTAACACCAATTGAACGTTGCTCTGACTGAAAAAAAATTGCAAAGCATGCTGTAATATTATATCAAAATTAAAGGTTTGCGAACAACCAGCTGATTGCGCGCACCTTTCCGGGAGCAAACAAATGATGACCTCTTGCTAGCCAAACGTAGTTTAGATCAAAACGCACCGATCTCTAACGAACATTGTCAGTAATAAGCACGCTAGAACACAAAAGAAAAAAAATGACGGTACATGACATCATACGAAGGACACTCTACAGCGATTGGTGTGAGAATAGTTTTGAAGATACGCTCTGAAAACAGGCTTTGGTGCACATTCTACGGCTGTACATACATGCTGCGCGCTCTACATATTAGTGCGAAAGCACTACTCCAGACGTACCAACCCCGGGCAAGAATCTTGTCATCTTGTCTTATCTTGTGGTCCGAACTAACTCAAGCTAACCCTTGTGACTCCGATAAGCGCGAGTAAGTTCAGTGAAGCGTCGCGCAAGCTACAGCCAAGGGTAGGAAGCTCGGGTAAGTCCGGAGGAGCGTCGTACCGGCTGTAGTCAGTGGGAGGCAGGTACCAGCTGGCAGTTAAGTTAATGGTTGGTCGCTAAAGTTTGATCGGGAATAGCAACATGAGTCGCACAATCTCTACCGATGGCTGTGATAGAAACAGACACCAGCCAGCGCAGTGGCGCATCGCTTAACCGCTTCACCACTTCGCTGGTAGTGAGTGGTATGAGGACTCACCGCGACCTATGCATGTTAAGTAGAGAATGATCGATTCGGCATATATGGGCATTAATCCACTAAAGCTATTGTGTTATACCCTTAAGGCGAACAATAGGTGTCACCTCCAATTTAAGAATGAATACCTGCTTTCGCACATCTGCGATGTAAAGCCCTTACCACTTTTTTTTTCAGTCACAGGCAGATGTTTGGAGCTTCGTTCGTCTGGATTTCTGCTGCAGCCTTACAAGCGTTTTTGGCCCCTTCACACACAAAGTGCAAAAATTATTCAGCAGCCATGCGCTTGTCAGTGTAGGTGTTAAATTGGTGGCGTGTTTTAAATTTTAAAGTCGCTCGCACTCTTAAGAATCATGCGACCACACCTATAGTTTTTAGGACTACTGCCCCGAGTGTCTACACGCTATCTACGCATATTTTTAAGCTGTGACGTCACGACCAAGACCTTCTGGCCTATTCAACAGGCCAGGAACATACGGACGGCGAGTAGCAACGCAGGTTGTTGTTGTTGTTGTTGCTGTTGAAGCGATGGCAGACACCCACGGTCGCGTGCCGCCAGACAGTGTTGAAGGGGCCAGCCTACTTCAACTTCCTCTTATTGCTTAATCTAACTTGCCCCTCGTAGTTCTTCTGCAAGTTCAGAACCCTGCGCCCATTGCAGAGGAAACTAGCGGGGCGAGTCAGGCATTGGCGCAGAGGAGACAGTTTCTGCCGCGTAACGTGGATGAGTTCCGTGTGGGTAGAACGACAGCCACTTCCGGTGACGCGTGCAAGTCTTTTAGGTGAGGTATTTGAGTTTCTTCGAGATAACATAGAGACCAATATAGATCGCGAGCATTTTCTGACTTGAACCACGCTTCCTTACTGGATGCCAAGCCCAAACTAAGTCGCCAGGGATGTAGGTGGTCGTTGTAGAGGGTTCAGGAGCGTTCTTGTGAGTCGGGAGTTCTCAGGCAGGCTATTGGGCTGGCTTTTTCAACATGCTAGAAAATCTCAGCAATCCCAGTGTCATCGTCGGTGAAAGACGAAGTAAGATATCGAATATGTGTCGAGGAGAGCGTGCGTAGAGGAGGAAGAACGGACTCCAGCCCATAGTTTTGTGTCTACATGGGTTGTATGCGTACGTGACAAAATACGGAACAGTGTCGCAGCTTTCGTCGTCGCAGACGACGTAGTGCATGCAAGGCATGTGGTGAGGGCCCGGTTGGCTCGCTACGTCAAACAATTATTTTGTGAATGATTGCGATTGAATGCTTGAACTGAGAGCTTCGCAAAAGAAGGCGTTCTTCGACGACATGGGCGGTGAACTGGCGGCCTCGAAAGCTAAGCAGAACTCTGAGGGGCCTATGCAGTAGGGCCATAAAAGTGCAGAAGAAAAGCGGAGACCGGATATGCAGTAGTCGAGGGGAGAACAGCTGCCTCAGAGTAACGCGTACTGCTGGTATAAAACTTTAGGAAAATGACCGAAGACGTCTACACCGACCTTCTCAAGAGGAGATCTTGACGGCGTCACAGGCTCTAGTAGACCAGGTGCAGCACCGATTGTGTGTCTGTGGCTCGCGCACCAGGCAGAGCTAGCGACATACTTTTCAGTCGTAGCACGTATCCGCGGGAAGCGGAAAACTTCTTGTGTTTGGTGGAGTGTCCGCTCAGATACCTGGTGTACCCAAGTGGGGTCGTGTAAATGACGCGCAAAACCGAGGAGCTTGTGCTTTCAGGACCCTTGAGAAGAAATTGAAGACCAGCAGCAGAATAGACTTCCATGTAGGAAAGACCACCTCGCAGAGAGAGTGTACTAGAAGCTGTAGTGGCCTGCGCGGCATTAAAAAATGGCTTCAAATGCTGGTCGTTCCGTTGATTAGCGTGTCAGCGTGCACTCTTAAGAAAATGGGTAATCAAACTTTCGGGAAAGGATTGCCCACCTTTTATGTATTTTTTAGAGCTTTTCAATAAAGGGTCACGAGAGTTGATCAGCCAACCGAGGAAATGATGATCGCTAACAACTGTGAAAAGTGACCCGTATCGGCAGCAGCTAAATCACTAAACAACCAAAAACTACCGTAAGTAAATTCTGGTCAGTAATGGTATAATTGCGTTCAGATTTGCTTAACAGGCGACTGGCGTAAGCAATAACGTGTGCCTTGTCGCCATAACGCTGAATCAGCAAACCACTAATGCCAACACCGCTGGTGTCAGTTATCAGTTCTGGGCACGTACACGGAAAGCTGATAAAGAAAAAAATGCATATAAATGACTGAAATGACGACAACAAAGTGTTCGCATAGCGTAAGCTGGTGCTTTTCATCATTCGTACCTAGCTGGACTCCTCAGCGCCTGCCATCGATTTTGGGTTCTTTACTATCTTGGCTTAATTCTATTCCTATTCAGATGAGCTCCAAACTTGATTAGATACTATTCTATTTTTTTTTCTTTCCGGTGGATGCACATGCACCACGCGCAAAAAATTTTCAATGAAGAATAGGATATGTAGTAGACGGCCACTATGAACTACAAATCCTACAAACTGTATCTACGCTCCTGGATGGGCTTTCGAGGAAGATAAAACTAAAAATTCAGACAAAAAAAAAACAGCCAGAGACAAACGTCACCTTCATGCCACATTGATTTCTTTCTCTTCCAGAAACCGAGGCTTAACTTTTCTCTGCTGAGTAGCTACAGCTGGGATTACAGTTTAGTCACATGTCTTTTGAAATTACTTTAGAAATGCAAGTGCAGCAAGCTGAATAGCTATATATGCGAATTCGTAATTCCAATGCAAATTAATATCATGAAAGGACAATAAAGAAATAAGGCTATAAAAAGCGCAGCGCTGATGAGCGGATAATTCATTTAGACTTTGGGTGCAAGGTGCATTGTTCCCTTCTCTTTTTTTTCCATAGTCCTTTCGCAACATTGCTCTCAATTTATTTTTAAGATATATCAAATATGAAGACCTACGCAAGCTCAAAACGGAAAAAAAAAATCGTTCGAGGCGGGATCGCGAGCTTGCCCCCGTTAGTAATGAGTTGACTTCGTTTGGTCTCAAAGTCAAGAAAAACGCCAAACTTACATTTCTTGACCTATCTATATGATTTCCATATTTCCTTGGCCATTTTCATGTTTTTTTCTAGTTTTTTCACTGATTCCTCTTCTCTTCTTTTTCACCTTTACTTTCACCATTCCTTCACCTTGCATTTTCAACTTCTATTCTTTTTCCCCAAGAAAGTTGCGTGGCTCGTCTTTGCTTAGCCGTTAGATCTCTACGTATTTTGCTTCTCGCCAGATTGGAAACAAAGGAATCGCAACACCTACGAAAATCTGAAGTTTGACTTCGTATTAGCAAAAAAATCGTTACGCTATCTCTTTCGTTCCTCATACCCGCTCCTTTTTCTCGTGCTTTTCAGGACCGTTTCTGGAAACCGCGCTTCTCTACACTCTTTTCTGAAATGCTGAGGGGAACAGTTGAGTGTGCATGCTGAATATACGTGTAGACGGCGCGGCTACAAGCACCGAAGGGGGCTGGACGACACACTTGGCTATACCCAGTGCGTCGAATAGTTCAAGTGAAATGCAACGAGGCATGAAATACATCAACATATGGACGCGAATAGGACGCGAGACGTGCGTAAGCCGTAACCTAATGTATGAAGCGCCAATTTTTTCTGCTGTTCTCGCTCAAATATGAGAAAAGTTTGTTTCCTTAGTCTGCATAAATAAGAGAAGAGAAAAAGAAACGTTACCAGAAAACCCATGCTTTATGAAAAGTAACACAGAGCGTAATGTACAAGAAACTGCACTCGTGAATCGGCTCTGTTTCTTAGGTTTGGTCGATTCCATCCTGGAATATTGCGTTGCGCATCATTTTGTACTGTATAAAGCTAGAAACGTGTAAAACTTCATTTATACTACATTTGCTTCGCATAACAGATAATGAAAGCTCCAGTAAAATGCACGAAAATACATCATGAAAAGTCGAATGGCAAATGGAAAAGGACGAGCGGAACTTCAGCTTATCATCCATTCGAGTGGGAAATGAGCTTTTCTCTCGTCTGAAGAAGAACAAAATAGTAAATGATGCAGGGGGCGGCGTGTCGAGTTGCTGTGACCACTTTTCTTCTTCTACGGCCTTCTGAGCTGCGTGAGAGATCCTCGGAATCTCGCGGTGCCGTTTCCTCTGGTATTTTTGGCAAAGCGACTGTCTCTAGTGGCAATGCGCGGGAATTTGTGTTAATGGGACATTCTGGAGGTGCCCCAGTCCAACAAGAACAAGCGTGCCAGGCTTTCAGGAATTCGTGGCCTAATGTTGGCTGTAAATCAAGACATCAGGAGTTCCGCACAGTGATTTATGCGATGAGATTCCTTGAGTTCTAGCTTGCAGAGGGGAAAGATAAATCCACACCTACCTTCGGGTTTTGCGTCCGATAAATGCAGAGATAAAAGAACGACGACCCTTTTTCTGGCTCTAACCTTTAGGATAACGCTCACATCGGTAGCTGTTGATTGCTCTATTAGGGCTTAAATATATCTTCAGTAATTTATTGGGTAGTTGCTGGGCCACTTTGTTTCCGCTGCGTTCATTCCATGCTGGAAACCGTTTCTTTTAAATCCAAAGAAAATAATTGCAGTGCGTAATTCACAGATATATATTTACATGAAATGAATTCATCGGGACAGGTGAGGTTATGGTGTCTCCGTGGGGCCGCAAGGCTTATTTTGCTCCATCAAGCGCAGCATAATGTGCCTTTAGCTCTTTGGACTCATTTGGTGGTATTGGTTGTGTTTCGGCCTGAAACGAAAAAAAAGATGGTAACAAAATATGTCATCCTAAATTTTCGGCAGCTAATTCTCAGGTGATTAAAGCCAGAGGAGTTTAGTACGAACGTAGAATTAAGTGGAAGCACGGAATCCAGCTTGTAGCCCAGCTACATGCCCGTAGAATCATGGAAAAGAAATGCGAGATGCTGGAGCCTCGTTCTGAAGGAACCTCTGCGGCACTAAACGGCTAGTTGTTCGCGCAGAGGCTGCGCTGGGTGTAGACTGGCTGCATGCGCGTCCTGTATGCGCCCGCTCACCTGCCTGGCTGCTCGTTTTGCGCTAGCGGGGGGGGGGGGGGGGGGGGGGGGGGGGGTGCTTTTGCTAGACGGGGTGCGGACGGTCGCTTTTCGCTCGCTTCTCATGCTCTCAGACTGCCACGCCAGCCGTCATGCGCGGCGCGCGGCCATCCGACTGGAATCACGGCTCTCATTCATGTGGCCGGCCGCCTTTATATCGCGTCTTTTGGAAGATAAAGTCAGCCTAGACAATTTTTTTCTCACTCACGATTTGCTACTTGCTGCCTGCAAAGACCACTCAAGGGGAAAGATTTGAACACTTTGGATCCGGAGCCCTTCACTACGGCGTCTCTCATAGCCTGATTCGCTTTGGGGCGTTAAACTCCACAAACCAAACTAAACCTTTAGAAAATGTATGGAGCTTGATGAAAACAAAACTATTGAAGTCCAACCTCAATAATTACAACTCTAGAACTCTGTGGAAAGCCATTAAAATTTGGACGGCTTCGTGGTAGCAAAGGTGTAATTTTTCTCTACGTCTGGAGGCCAGGCCGTTTGGTATTCGTGATGGGTGCAGCCGGCGACTTCTGGAAATATTAGCAAGTGTCCTGTACGAGTAACGCCGGACCATTTTTTTTCGTTTTCTCTCCGTTTTTTTACGACTGTTAGCAATTAATACGTCTCCTAAATTCTTTCGAATTTTTACGCTTTGCCTTGGCATGATACTTATGATTCCGTTACACTGCATGGTAAGGAGGGCGAGGAAAAATACTTTTATTTAACCAATGGTAAATTGGTCGCTGGTCGACATTCTCTTCGGGCGGTACTTTCTCTCATAACGGACTGAATTCCTTCGTCCAGAAGTGGCTTTGGTTGCTACGGGCAGGCAGAAACCAGCCTGCCATCGCGGGCAAGAAGTCATAAATGATTACGGGAAGGGGAAAAAGCGAGACGGTGAGGTCATTTTTCTTATTCTTGGGGCGTTTGTTTGCAGCAACTCAACGAAAAAATGCCATTCTCGGCAGCTTTTACGAAAGTAAATGCAGAGCACGTGAGCTGTACAGCAAGTTAAATGTTCTGCAACTTTAACGCGTTGGCAACGAAACTTGTACTGTACTTTTTATTTATTTATGTGCCAATATTGCTTTTTAGTAGTCATGGTATAAATGCTGTAAGGTGTAATTCATATGCATGGAAAGTCCCCAGGAAGGTGCCTCCATTATTTCCATTCTCACCAATTTTTTCCTTGTAGGCTTGTAGGATATCAAATATCTGACCAGTTAAACATTCATTCATTCATTCATTCATTCATTCATTCATTCATTCATTCATTCATTCATTCATTCATTCATTCTGCATCTATGCTCATTCCCCAAAAAGAAGACCTCCCACATAACATGTGTTTCAAAGCCCATGCTCTCGCACCAATTTCTTATTTGGTATGAAAATACCAACGCAAACACCATTGCGCAGGTTACATATTATTCTTCACCTGCATTCTTTAGCACTTAGGCCACACACTGTAAATTTTGACCCGCTATCTTGAACACAGTCTGTCCAGTCCTTTTCGCACAATATCTATTGAAGGATGATACTTGACTTGCTAAATCACTAACATATCAGAAGCAAAAAGTATTGAGACATGTTACATGTGAAATTAACGTGCTTATGGAGTTCTTTTAGAGCTTTCCTTGACCTCAGCTTTTAAATGTATATGTACGTGTGCAATACATAGGCAAATACAAAAACATAATATCCAACTGGTAGGAGTCATAAAGAAAACTGCCAAATGAAAGAACACTTCACGTGTCTGCACATAAGCAGGTATATCACACGATGCCGCCGAGCACACTTAGTAAAGGTCGAAAAAAGTTCAGTTCTCGGCAAGAAAACCTTTCCACGAGCGGACGTGTGCAGTGAGGCACATAATCCACAATTGGAACTCTGCCGGAAACCTTGCTTTATCGTTCTTGTGTGCCTGTCGTCTCCTCTTCTCCGCCCCATTTCTTCCACGTTTTTACGTCCTCAAGAAGTGGCAAGCATCTCCTACATCTTCCCTTTTGCGCAACAGCCAACATTTCACTCAGGCATAGGCACCCTTCTTCAGCATTGCATGTCTAGATATATATTGTTGCATTCTGTTTCCGTTTGCTCTTTTCTTTCACTCAGAGCACCTGGAGTAGTTTCGCAGAAGCCGTCTTTTTCTATCTTAACTGCCTGGGCCATGTTACAGCGGGGTCGGCCCGCGGTATGTTTGTAACATAGTAGATAGTGAAACATAGCCCTCATAAGTGATTTCTTCCCGTTCCACTCCTTCCTTACGTTCTTCTCTTTCGAGTCGGATTCGAGACGCGGCCCCCGCTTCCCCACTCCGCATCTTTACCCTTGGGCGGTAAGACTCCCGTTGATATTGCCGGCCAAAAGACGGCGGCCAAGCGGAAGTATAAATTTCCGTCGCCCTCCAGGCGATTTACGGCAGCAGCGGAAAGCCGGCACAGGCGCCGGCGCCGCAGGTTTAAGCCTTCGCCGCTCGCTCCATCGGTGCTGCCTTGTTTATTTGTTCACTGGGCGGTTTACTTCCGCAGCCGCTTCCGTTAGTTCCATTGTTTTGCCGCTTCCTCGCTAACCTAAGCATCCGAACTCACTGCATTATTTCCGGGCTCTCAAGAGTAGTACCCTGTGCAAAAAAACCTGTGCACATGAAGGAAAAAAAAAGTCGTGCCTAGAAGGAGAGCTCCAGCGCTTGAGACAGCGATGAAAAGCACCGATATGCTGCGGCAACCGCCTCGTTTCTCATCCTGAGTTCCATTGCGAGGTCCGTACTTCAGCTGGGGAGTGTGAACTGCCAAATAAAAGCACGGCCTGCTTAACTGCCGCTTCAATGCTAAAGACACAGCCCATGGAGATTGGAGTTGATGTTGTCTACAGTACAACTTCTCATACTTCTTTGTAGGTCCCCAGCTGTGCAAACGTGTGCGTAAAATAATTTCTGTACCTAGGGAATTGTTGCTTAGTTTATACTCCGTACAAAATTTACAAACGTCAACACAAAGAGATGTTACCTATAAATGACTACTATTTTTTATCACACTTAATAACTATGGCAACCAAGGCTAGCGGGGGCATACATCATGCTCCCGTACAACACGTCACTTGTGATTGCGAAACCTTAACGTCTTCTCGCAGCAATATTTCTATGATTAGACTCTGTCCGAGATCAACGCATGCCTTGGCACAGTGTCACAACTGCTTGTAAAAAATGACGGATATATAACACTTCCAGCAGTAACGAATTTTTGCTTGCTGCAGTGTAATTAATCCTGAGTAGCGGTCAAAACTCCTTGGAATATTGAAAACATCTAGAGCGCTGCTTTTTTAAATGACCCAGAAATTTTATTTATTCCCAGTTGTGTTCGTAGCCGCGATGGTACTGCCTGTCAATTGCCGCCAGTCGGCTGCAGACAGAGGCCGAGCCTTCGTTCAGGAGGCCTAGACATCAGCCGACAAAAGGAAAACGTGGGCGGTCACGGGATCCACAGGCCTCTTGGCGAGCAGGTTAGTGTTCGTGTTGGTTATCGGTGAATATCCGAAGGGACCCTTGTGAGGCACATGTCTTATCACTCTTGATACCATCTCCGTTAGCGGCTGACGACAAGAACAGAAGAGAACGGGAGCGTCACTCCCTTTATGTATGGACAACTTATTACGGCCTTAATTTAACATGAAATATATCGGTTCTTAGTTGATTAATTCAGGTTTGCCTATCGTTGTACTTACCAGCCGAAAGCGTTCGGCACACTGGTGGAAATAAAATTCAATGCGCAGTTGGCCAATACCACGGGGCTGCTTATAAAAACAAAATCTTCATTCATTTGCATTCTTTGTACGCATCGCCAGGTAGTGTGTGTCCTCGTCGTTCAGACATGGCATCTATGCATTTTCTTTCCACTGGGAGCGATAGCAGTACAGACTGCGCACACATTTGCAGCCTGCTGGAGGCAGCTTCTATCACTCACAACGGAAAGGCCGAACTTAAATGAAATCAGGCAACTCGGTGCAGCGAAATTTAGCTCAAAAATGATTTTAGTTATGGCCTATGTGACAAAAACGTCGAGAAATCTTTATTTTTCTTTATTTGGGGGGGGGGGGGGGGGGGGAGGATTGGGGGGTAGATGTACTGCTGCGGTTTTTTTACTTGCGAATCCATAATAGGAATTTTAACGTTTGATTATCTTGAGTAAAATATAGAGCAACCTAAAAGCACTCACAAATGAAGCGCCAACAAACCAAGCAAAAATGTTTACTACAAGCTTTCTCTCAAGGGTAATATACCAGGTGTTTCAGGGAAGACTTTAAAAATTTTTAAATATAGGCTTTTTGGGGTAAAAATATGGCTTTTGCGGCATAGTACTGCCAGTGTTGGCAGACACCGGAAAGCCGGTGGATTGTTCTAAGTTGAAAGCTGGTTAACTAATTTCTGGTAACTAACTATTTAACTATCACAGATAGGCAACTGTTTTCAATTAGAGATTTGTAGCCGGTCGTTAGCAATAGCCAAATAAGTTTCTAGAATTTCGAAAACGTGATTGCTGTCTGGCTGCATACAAAGTCTGGCTGCATCGTGCGAAAATGCATGCGCTTTCGAAAGCATGCAGGCAAAACAACCCCTCGAGCGCACGTGACTAGTCGAAAAGCCAAACTTTGTCGAGCCAGACCGCCAAAAGTAATCGTGTTTTCTAAATTCTAAAAACTGATATGGCTATTAGAAACGCCCGGCTAAAAATCTCAATTGCAACAAGGCGCTCAACTATACTAGTTAAAAATAAAATAATTCAAAATTAGTTAACCATCTAACTACTTATGACGAAACACCGATTTTCTGGTGTCCGCCAAAACTGGTAATACTGTGCCGCAAAATCTATATTTTTATCCCAAAAAGCCTATCTTCGAAAAGTTTTTAAAGTATTCGAAGAAACTCCCGGTATATTTGTGGCGCAATTCGGCCATAGGGTGTTCCCATTTTATTCAGTTTCTCCTCTCTATAAAAAAAAATGGTTTACAATTATTCTTGCTGCAGACTTGGGAGGAGAAAATTTACCTGCAAATTATCGACCTTTCCTTTGTATCAACTCATTAGCTAAAGTATTTTTACACCACGGATAAATGCATACAATGAATTGTTTTTGCTGCACCACAAAGGAGTTCGAAGGTGTACCGCGATTGCCACGTGGTAACGCCATTCTAATTTATTGCAAAGTAGGAGCAGTAATCATCGCCCGCTTCTTTTCAGATGTCACCAATGTGGCTGAAGGCATTCGGTCATGGTTCATGTGCTCCATGTGCAAGGGTGAGCCCCCTCTTCCAGTTGCGCTTCCGCTGCCTCAAGAACGACCTAAGCGTTGGACCACATGGCGAGTGCAAAATGGAGTCTCGAAGTGAGTCGCCCATCATCAAGTTCAATCGCGTGGGATATGTCGACAGAGTTCGCTTAATGTGTTTCGTCTCCAACGGCGCTGTTGTCGCGAACCGCACCGCAGAGAGCAGTCCTTCCTTCTGAGTTCGGCGAACTTGTCTCAAGAAGTGCTGTAAGAGAATAAATCCTCGAAAACCATAATTTAAGCGTCGACATTGCGTCTTCAGAGAGCGTTAAGCACAATGGCCCTCCAAATTAACTATCTTTTACCTTGTTTTATAAAAACAGTGCAAACTAAATACGCTCCCTTTATGCGGAAGCTGCTTGTGGATCTTGTGCTTTTGATCCAATTTGCGGCTGGCGATAATATTATTTCCACCTAGTTTAAAAAAAATTTGATTACGAAGAATTCCGCTTAATATCAATGACAAATCACAGGAGAGTGATTGTGGCCACACTATTTTGATAGCGTGATTCAGCAACGACCGTGAGTGTAAAGTTATGGCGAGGTGCGCATGCATGAATTATCCTATATTTACATATATACAGATTGCAGTTGCTCAGATATTGCCTGTGGTTAATACTCATCTAATAATTGTTCAATGAATAGTTTTCCCCTTCGATGCCCACTGCAATTTGGTGAAAACCAATGATGGTTTTTGGTGACCACATGTCGCGAGATAGTTTAAGTGAGATATATTTTGAATTATACGAACTATTTTATTTTATTATTTATGAGCACGGGTTAATTGTCTTTCTCACAAACATCGTATAGTGTGATGTTTTTCACAATATGTGTTCTGCTTACGTGTCTGGAAAAAAGTTCGCAAATGGTTATGCTAACCGTTCAACGCTGCTTATAGTAATAAAAGTCTGCGGCAGAGGCGTCGATATCATGTATGTGTCACCATGTTCGACGTTCACAGTGGTTTTGGAGGGTATCAGCAAAGGAGCAGCGCGCGGTAGGAATGCTGAGGAAAACTTATTTGTCTACAGCACTATTTCCTCATTTCGCTGTGCCAACAACACCAACATCTCATCTCTTTCTCTCCTCACGGGTTCACCTTTGAGCTCCTTTTTTGCCTTTTTTTTTTCGAGCCTTTATTGCATCACCTGCAAGCAGTGCTCAGAAGCGGCCGGTCATGCGATGCCACTTTTCCAGATCAATTCCTTCACGGTCGATGCTCTCAGCTTTGAGAAAAACACAAAAGAACGAAGTGACAGCACCGAAACACGATGGCTGGCGCTAGAATGCACCCGAATGAAAAAAAAAAAGAGGCAGAAATTACGAGAACAAGGTCAACAAATAAAAGGCTAACACGAAAAAACCAAATATCACATAGAATGAAGGAGGCATGATGAGAATCGACAGGGCGTGGGGTTGAGGACCTTGTTTCCGTTTCGCGTTACGTGAAATGGGCGTTCCACCAACGCATTTGGCTCGACGGGCGTTGCGGACTTGGGTAGCCGGTGCGCCAATGCAATCGCGTTCCGAGGCATGCCAGATCCATTCGATCCGTAGAGTGGAACATGGCCGGCTCCGGCACGCACAATTACTTCCGCCATGTCAGGCGAGTTCCTGATCAGCTATGGTGCTGGCGATGTGGGACGTTAAGTTTGATATTGTCTGCTCTTTAGCTCTGTTTAGTGGCTGGAATACGTGGTAGTAGCCTAGATATTGCCACTTTTCCACAAGCAGCCGCTGGGCGGCTGCTCTTCGCAAGTCGCGTGCGACAGGTGTGGACGCCTCGACGAACCGGACGGCAGGGTGTGGGTGTGGACTCCGATTCGACGCCAAGGGCTTTCCGAGAAACTACTAAAGCAGTACTTCGGTCTGTGCAGAGTGGTCCGTCAGCTGAGTGACGTCACATACGAACTTCTTCCCGACGGCTCCTCTACTACTCATTGCCGCCAGCAGAAGCCCGAAGTCGTCCACGTCGTGCGAATGAAGCCGTACTTTTCGCGCGAGCTCCGCTAGCAGCCTACCGCCACACCATCACCGCATGCTTCTTGTGACTTCATTTTCTCCCCATCCTTGCTTAAGAACTGCTTATTGTCTTCCATGTTCTTATGAACTGCTTTTCTTACCTTCTTCTCTTGCGCATGCATCGGGTCGATGTTTTTTTTTTAGGGAGGGGGGTATTGCCACGTTTCCACAAGCAGCCGCTGGGCGGCTGCTCATCGCAAGTCTCGTGCACCGGCTAGTGAAAGAAGAAGAAGGTCGGTCCCGGCCTCCTCTGGGTGCTCTTGGCTTGCTCTCCGGTGCCGTCTAGGTCAACCCCCCATTAAAGCCTTTCGGTTACGAGCCCCAACGGCTACGTAACAATATTTCTGGCCCGTGCCAGCACCGTTGGTGCTGATGAATTCAACATGAATAAAATGTGGGACATCGAACTGGAAGCATACATTCTGTGCTAATGCTAGATACCTCCGTGGCAGAAATTTCGGGGCACCCTTTTTACAGCCGCAGCGGTGGCTCGTTGGCTATGATGCCGAGCTTCTCATGAGCTAATGTTCTCATGACCTGCAAAATTAGGACATTATACTACAGGTACCTGTGCCTACGTTTCAGGTGGTTCTTCAAAGATTAAAATATTTTGCGCTTCCATCACTACAAGCCGTAATATTTGACATAACGACTGGTGCCTGGCCAGCGGTGCCTTTCGCTGGCTATCGGAATGGATGCGGGGCTGCTAATGTGCGACAAGAAAACGAGCCGGGGGAAAAAAATCGCTGCAAAATATGGCTTCAGTAGCACGTTTTCAAAGAGGCAATGCTTCTAGATCTAGGATGTTGCTCCGCTTTTCCTTAGTGCTATGATATAAAAAATGTTACTTAAGCGAAATCAAATGCACTCACTACTGAAATAAAAAGTTACAAAACGCTGTGTTTTTCATTAACATAATTCATGACTGATACTAACAAAATAACAAAAAGACGTATCTCATTCATTGCAATCGAAAATCTTTTACTTGTAAAACTAATGACAAAGAAAAAAATCATGTAGTAAAGCAGGAACAAGTGGTAATAGCACTCAACACACTGCAGGCAAAGGGTGACCCTTCTTGCTTCTAAGTGCTTCTTCCACATTGCAGTTTCACGCCGACCCTCTGAAGCGTAAATTAAATTACGTGGCCCGGTCATACAATACAGTGGTACATCCATCTTCCGCCACTCCAAGTACACTGCGCGTTTCGTTGCGCAATCTTTTCAATCTTGTGGATGCGGCAACAGCTGCGTCGTGAGGGCATCCAATCAGCGGATATACAATGGCCACAGAGCGCTTTGCAATGTGGGTACATTTTTGAACCCAGCGGAAAATTTACTTCACTCTATGTGCGTGACGTGCGCTGAGGTTAAAAAAATTTCCACTCCGACCACTCTCAGGCAATTTAAGTGTTTCACTAATTAAGTGTTTCTGACTAATTAGGCGCTCCACAACGGCACCGAGTGCGGGCAGTGCAAGAAGCTCTTCCTGAATTCCCTTTTCAGAGTTTCGTACTGGAAAGGCTCAAGTGCGGAACAAGGCAACGCCACGGTACGTCCACCTCTAACAGCCCGAGCACGGGCAAGCCCGGGAAGAAGGTCGTGGTATGGACCAAGCGCACAGCTTGCTAGAAGTGTAAATAACCCTGTCCACGCTCACTTTTTCTCAGTTATAGTTTTCTCTACCGTTAACCTCATCTTGAAGCCAATTTTTTCAATTCTTTCGCTCACTGGCGAGGAGTATACGGAGCGCGTGAAGAATTATCCTGCCATTCATGTAACTTCGGCACGGTATTAGAGAGTCCGTGAGTACTGTTAGCGAACGCCTGATTCTATAGCCCTCCGCCCCCTCTAGAACAACGGCTACTTCCTCGGCCTCTGCTACCGTCCAGCCTCGCATAGACGCGCGGGTCATTTCGCGTGGAGACGAATCGGCCACCGTAACCACTGCGATTTTCGTGCCTCCTCCTGTCAAGGACGGTCGTGTCTTAAAGAGCGTATGTTTTCGATGATTTCGGCCCTCGCTTCTCTTCTGCTTCGATGAAGGTTAGGGTCCACATTCTTTGGTTTTGGCGCTACCTTCAGGCACTTGCGAAGCTCGCCAGGGATTGTTTCCGTTCACGTCATTTCTTGCCCCTGCTCGCGGCATCGAAGTTTCTGTAAGAACGCTCTTCCAGTCGTTGTCTGCAGCAGCTTGAAATTTTGCGAGTTAAGCTGCCCCTCTCCTAGCTCCTCGAAGGTATTTTGTAATCCCAGGGCCGTGAGTTTTGCTGTACACGTGTAGCGCGGTAGTCGAGCTGTCTTATACGCTTTGCGTAGCAGGCCATCCGCTTGTTGTATTTCGCTTTCTTGAGGCTCAAGAGAGATAGGACTAAAAGAAAAAAAAATTGGCCAACAATTTCTCCGGCCCCATGCTGTGAGCGCTCAATTATTTGAGCAGCCACGGGGTGCCCCAAAAGCCCTATAACGTGCATCCCTGTGAAGAAGTACTATTTCTTGTTGTTGCAGCCGAGCGCACCGCGCCACCCAGAATAGTTAATTAAGGCAAAGTACGTGAAAACAGCCGACCAGCATCTCCCCCATCACCTTTCGCATTCAAAGCGCTGTCTCTTTCCAGCCCGCCAGAACGTTGCACTGTGGTCAGAGGGACAGAAGTGTGGCTGTCAGGCTAGTGGAAGGCAGTCAAGAAATACTTGGGGAGGAGGGGCAGAAAGGCTACGTCAGACAAGACAGCTCTCGTCGGGGCACTGTGCCTGGCCTCTTTGTCCTAGTTTTATGCGCTAGTCTTTTAATTAACTATGTCAAACCAACTAGCCCAGCTTTCCGCCTTGATTACCAGACAGGGGCGAATTAGTCGCGGTAATATGGGCAGTAAAAAAAATGCTCCTCTGACCCGCGTAAGGCGTGCATTGGACATCTTTCACGCTAGAGTTCATTAGAAAAATGACTTCAAAAAAGGCCTAAACACGGAGCCTTACACTTGTCATCTCTAGCACGAGGAGAACATGGGCCCAACGAGTTCTAGCCCGAAAGTCCCACCTTGCGACGTGAAACGACGGTTGCCAGCCGTGACTACGGGTCATAAATTATGCGCGCTATATTCCCCATTCGAAGTAAAAGGAATGCCAGCGCATAATATGTGTAAAAGGATGAATAAATTAGAACGGTTATAAAGTATACCATACGAAGTACCTCCTACGTACATGGCGTGCACCTGCAGCCTACCCCGCAGGTATTGTCATTGGTAAAAAATAACTGGGCAACGGGGTTTGTTTCTTAGCCCTATCTTGAAGCACTTCTGTCCCCCCATAGGCTCTAAATCTGCCTTTTGGTATGTAGGGGTGCCAAAAGATCCAGAACATTGTTGGGAAGCCAGCCCAGCTGCCTGGTAGCATTTTACAAATACTGACCCGACAGGGTGAGAACAGAAGTGAAGTGGTCACGGAGGTGTTGGGTGCAGAACGCCGTTAGAATAAGAGAGCGAAAGCCGAAGGCAGGCTTTAGCACCCAGTCAAATTTCACTGAAGTGAGTATAACACCTTATTACGGTGTCGCTCGTTTACTATATTCATGTTGGTATAAGTGAACTCCCCGCATCACTGTTACGATCCGCTCTTGCTTCTTTAAAGGACATGTGCAGTTTCCAAATAAATGGCGGTACGACGCCACATAAAAGTGGCGAAAAACAAATGAAAGCCGTACTGAGAGAGATACCTCGGACCAACTTTTCCTTTATGTCGCGGGAAACAAGCCGGTAACCATTTCATGGGTATCAAGGCTTGAGCAGGCGAGTTTGACGTTCATGCAGCTCCACCTTCACTCGGTTTCTTTCGCCAACGGCTGTAATACTCGTTAATACTCCTGGACTGCTATGTCCTTGAATAGCTGTTTTCTTGGCATAATGTTTTTTGTGCGCTTAGAAAACAACATATTCAAGCAGTCAATTCTATTCATCTGTTTATTACTTTACGAGGCCTTAAAGACGCGATGACACTGCCGAAAGGAACTGATGTTTTTAGCACCTGCACAGAGAAAACTTACAGAACAGTCGTGGTTCTCAAAGACAACCTCAAAGTCAGCACCGTTTAAAGCAGCGGTGGTGTACTATCAGCAACGAATGAAACGCGAACAAGAAAACTGAGGTGGCAGCACAAAAGCAGCAATGTATTAGCTCCTCTATTGGAAATACAAGCGCGGTCGAATAGCACTTCTAAAGAAGAGTCTTAGTGCCTTCGAAATTAAAAAAAGCAGGAGCTAGTATTCAGCTTCCCCTGGCTAAGAGCTGCTTATTTTACCGTCCGTGGTTCAGTTGTCTTGTTCGAGTTTCATTTCTTGCTGATGGTACAGACGCGGGTACTGGCCCCAGAGAGCATCTGCGTCTTTGCAGGCGATAAATGAACAAAGGGAAAAGGTGTTGGTGTTACGTAGGTCAATTTCTTCGAAGCTATGGTAATTCTATCCCGAAAAATTTTTTTATCATACTAGCCTTACGGCACTTAAATCGCAGCGTGATCTCTCTACACTGGCATGTTATCGCAAATTGCCCGTCTTCCTTTATATCACAAATTTTATACCACACTGAACCATGAAGCTTTCCCTATCACAAGCGCTCGTCGCATTTCTTATAAAGGCCATCCTAATATTGTCTACCCAGAAAGGCACGCAAAGAAGTAGATCATCAGGCCTTTTTTTTCTCAACACAGCCAAGGACTACAATTCCCTTCCTTTCTAAGCGATGACCATCATCAATCTACATCTGTCATCAAGAACTATTTCTTTATAATGCCAATGTCATTATTTTGACAGCTCACCTATAATGTATTGTCCCACGTGGTACTTTGAGGAGAAATAAATAAATAAGCAAGGAACTTGATATTGGCAGTGGACAGAAATAGAAAGTCTGCCTTTTTTAAATAAAAAGTTACGACTTAGCGTGCACTCACCAGTCATTGTATACAATAATACATTCAGTTAAATACCCTACATACAGTAAAATGCATTAATTACAATGGAATACCGTTAAAATACATTCTCTTCTAAATATCAAACCCTGCCGGCCCTAACAATTCGATAGACCCTCCCGTCACATCCTCCACAGTTCCAGATGGAAGGTCGTGCTCTCCAGCTCGGCTTTGGGGGATCAGCGGAACGTGGTGGTTCAAGCCAGCTGTGCGGAAGCGGCCTTTGGGGCCCCGGACTGAGGCCTCCACCCGCGAAAGGGTAAGCACCGCAAAGTCAATAGTGAATAGATGTACAGCCTTTGCCAAAAGTTTGCAGCCCAGGGGGTTTTCTTTTGAGCCACACTGTGTCGCTCTTAATGAATCTCTAGCGCTCCAAATTTCCTGAACGTGAGAAGATTTCTGGTACTGCCTCCTGAAATATGTAGGACTTCCACGAATGCTCCTGGAGTCCCAATATAAAGCTTAGAAGTGAAACCCCTGGGCTCTAAACTTTTGACAAAGACTGTACATTCCTCGCCCTCTTCCTGCTTAGTCGCACTAAATTACGCCGTGTTAATTTACACGTGCTAGCGCCAGCATGCATGTGCCGCACCGCGAAAGAAGAGCGCGCGCAGGCCACCTCATGTGCGTGCCCTCCGTCGCTAAGAGCTGCCGCTGTAAAAAAAAACCTGCACCCTATGTACAAGTGTAAGTATATGACACCGAATCATTTTGAGGTGTCATGCGACGAAGAAAAACTTTTCAGTAGCTCTGAAAACCTGCGTGGCGTTTCCTTCAAATTCCTCGTAAGCTTAGCGAAAGAATCTGACATCAAAGTCGAACACGTTTTTCAGGAAGCTTGCCTCTGGAAATAACTACATAGCGGCCTCTAAACATGCACTCTGTTCATTTTTCTTGGTTCTTCTCTGCCGCTACAAGTTTCACATAGCGTTCACTGCGTATGGAGGATGGTCATTGTCTGAGCAGCCAATGTAGAAAGGCCTAAATCTCGTTTTTTTTTTTTCAATCTACTTTATCATTCATCAGTTTCGGCACAAGGCAAGATTGACTACAGAAAAATGTGACGTGCAATCGAAACTCTGGCACAAAGACAGTTCGGGAACGCGTGAGCTTAAAACCGTACTGCGCGAATAACTGACAAGAAAGAATAGAGCTCTAACTCACTTATCGAACGTGAAGTGGCGTTGCACGCATTAAGATTGCATGTTTCCCAAGACTTCTGCGGCCATACAAGAACACAAACAACTTGCGACGCGTTCAGCCGCAGGCGCCCGGCAAAATGGTTCTGGAGTGCACAGCCTTAATTATGATCACTAATAAAAGATGCACTCGCCGTCGCTCTGCGGCACTCCGTATCTGAGTATCCTAGGGACAGCGTGCTCACTGACGACGTCTTGCAAGAAAATGGCCCATATTACACAGGAGCACCGCGGTACAGCAACCGTTTTAGGCGTCGTTGAAATTACCCAACGGAGCACGCGCTATCCGCGCTCGCGGGTCTATAATGAGCATTCAGCTTTCTGGAGTGTTGGTTCCCGCGTAAAAAAAAAAAAGAAAGAACGGTACAGCAGTGAGCGGTACTGGTTAGATTATTAATGCATGGTACCAAAAAAAAAAAAATTCCGCTAGATGCCGGTCTCGAGTCAATAAGCGGGACACGCTTAGTACTTTTACTAAGAAACCGGCGGCAAGTAGTCCTGAGCTTAACGCCCCGAGCGCTGGGTCGAGAAACCCATCGCGCTTATGCATAGTCCGCCATTCTGGGATGCACTCGCAGACGAGTGCATTCTGAGACGCCACTCTTTCGTCTTTCGTCTTTCCCGTTCTTGTTGCGCTGTGAACAAAATCATCAACTTCTTGAAACCGGCAGCACATGGCAATAGCCACCTGGCATGTGTACTCTTATCTCTCCCACGGCTCCATTGCGTGACTCTTTATTCATTGCCGCACAGGATGAATACAGGGCGTAACTATCCGATCATCGGCGACACTGTTAATGCATTAAATTAAAAAAAAAGCGTTAGATATGACGATAAACCCAAGTGAATTTAATGTCACTGCCTTAAAACGACATTTAAAAACGTGAATACACTCGGCGTAAAACTCTAAGCTACGACTAGTGAATGCCCATCATATTTCCATATCTTTTTTTATAATTATTTTCGTCACCATTGTTGCGCGCAACTAAGGGGTAAAAGAAAGCAGTGAAATTGAGTTCGTGAAGCTTAATTTTGGGAATGCTGACCCGATAGCTTGAGGCCGGAGCGTGAACAACCAGAGGGCTAGAACAAACGGAAAAAACATTGCCAGCTGTAGCTTTGTTTGGGAGCAGAGCACACAAAAAAGTGTCAAAAATGAGCCACAACGGTTCCGCTCCGTATATACATGCCGGAAGCCACCAGTCAGAGAAACCAAGTAGCATAGTGAATGTTTTTTGAATTTCACGATTTCTTTTGCGTGTAGTTCATTTCAAGGTAATGCCAGTTTTCGTTCACATAAGTCTACACCCCCAAGGAAACGCCGAAATTAGTTTCTGTACTACTTTTTGCTTTTCAGAGTACGTATATTTTTTATTTTCTTGATAAAAATGACGGAAACGTTAACCGCGCACACTTCCACTAAATCATTGCTGGTGTTCACTGCACCAACATTTTTTGCTAATAAATATAAGAAGCAGGGAGCCGAACCAAGTCTTATTAGTGATGCAGAATTCCCAGCGCTCTGCGTACAGTTGTATGGACGCGTCTGCTCAGACCAAAAATTCCTGACCTGAGCCAGTAGTTTTTGGGTTGTTCAGCTATACTAAACGTAGATATGCTGCAACATTGTATAAAATGAAATAACCAATACTTTCTTCTTCAAAAGGCGTCAGTAGCACTTTGAGAATATTATAATGCAGGATGGGACAAGAATAACTGGATAACGACATACGCTGATGCACAGCCGGCCAAATCTTTAGCTGGCATGCGTGACGGCCGCGTTTTCTGTGCTCCTGTAGCTTATTACGGAGCAAACTCTCGAAAATATCAAATTTAAGCACAGGCTCACTAAGCCCGTGCTTAATATTGAGCTTTCCGCAAGTTTGCTTCTTCCCAAAGCGGAGGACCACAAAAAAAGCTGCCGCTGCGCAAGCCAGCTGAAGATTTGGCCTGCTGTACCTTTTGATATGAGGCTTCATTTTCTAGAATTGAAGCTTGAAATGTTTTTCAATTTTTTTTTTTGCTGCGGTGCTGAAACAATGCTAAGCCATTCGCTCGGACTTATGGCAAGTTGTAGCAAAAATGCACCGTTGAACAAGGATTATCTTTTTTTCCCCAAGTTAGGACATCGAGACAAGGTCTATTTTATTATAGGTAATATCAGTTACAACGGAAATAAAAATGGTTCTTTAGTCAGCCAGCTCTCGCAGGTAGTCAAGCGCAGGGGCTAAGTGTAAAATGAATAGTGCACATATGGTCGAAACAAATGTATTTATGTTGGCTAGTAACGGTCTTACGCCGTTCAATGTGATTTTTACACCTCTTGAAAACCTGCTCTTTTAAAGCCAGCTGATGTTGACGCTGAAACTTGCGTCGAAAAATGCAAAAAATTTGAAACACTCATCGATAGATGCAGTCATGGGCTGCAAGAAGAATGGTCCTTCGATGAGAGATCCTCACGAACCGAGTGAAAAATGACCTTCGGTTTGGTTTAGGCTTGCTTTTGTGAGGTTGAACGTTCATAGCTACTGAGGCTATAAGGGACGCCGTAGGGGAGGTATCTGGGTGATTTGGAGCACCTGGACTTCTAACGCGCCATTGACATGGCACAGCACACGAGCCTTTAGCTTTCACTTTCACTCAAATACATAGTAGTTCTAGAAATACGAGAACCGTAGCTGCAAACGAACCCGCGTCTTTCAGGTCAGCGGCCGAGCATCATAACTAATAAACCACCGCGGCCGCCGCTAAAGGACTTTAAATGATAAATGAAATGAAAGGACTTCTAAGTTTAATACTGGTACTATAGTGCTTCTTTAAATAGGACACGAGGGAGAGTTTTTTTGAGCGCGGCTTTGACAGCCCCTGCATAAGACTCTCAAAGTGCAAGTTTTGCTTCGCGGCAGAAATATTTATTGCTTTTTTTTGGGCGGGGAGGGCGGAGAAGGAGGGGGGGGGGGGACACGAACATGTATTTCCGAGCAAAACAGCTCTAAAAAGCCAAGCAGAGGCACACTAGTTCTGTGAGTCAGCATTTATGCTTATTTCTCCCGTAAAACGAGGCTTCCATTCGGTCCTGAAGTGCTGGCGAATTAAGCAAGATCGATTGTCTGAATGATCGACTTGAAGCTGACGACACAACTAATGCAATGGAATATCGAAGTATACAAGTCTTTGCGACGTCCACCAAGTTTGCCCAAATGATCAGCTAGCAGCCGGTAGAAAAGTAAGGCGGAGCTGAGTCGAATGACAACGCATGCTTTGCCGAAGAAAGTACGTGACTTGAATTCGTAGCGCATTGTACCTTTTAAAACAAGTATTGCAAGAGAGAGGATGAAGGTTGCCGTGCAGAGAAACGTTCCTCAAAGCCCTCCGAACTTGCTTTGAGGCCACGTATTACGAACTCTCTTGTCATTTCCTCCACAAGACGTGCAGAGAGAGGCTCGTATCTGGGTCGATGTTTTGGGATGTACTCGCTTATCTCTTTTTATACTCTACCATTTTAGGGCCATCATTATATTTGTTCGCATGCGTCTCGGCGCACGCATCTGCAATTACTTGCGTTTGCTGTATAGCGAAAGTGCGCAATAATGAAAGCTTAGTAGCTGGTTTATGTTCAATCACTGACTAATATTTTTCTATTGGATTAAATCTGCTTGTGGCGTAACATTCCCAGCTTTTATGGACATTCAGCAACAAGCACGATCTGTTGGCTGCAAGTAGAAATTATTGCGCAACTCACTGAGGATATTTTATAGTTTTATTTTTGACGAAACTAGAAAGTTCTCAGATATTCTGTGCAAACATGATGATTACATAGACGACTATTCCGTGGTGCTGCAAAACCTGACCTATAAAATTCGCCCCGCGCTAATATCAACGAGCCCTGACGGGCATGGAAATCAATGAAATGTACCGATTATACGAAATTCCAACCGTGTTTCTTAGTGATTATTGCCATGCATCTTGTGGTGCCCTCGGTGCAAACTATAAGTGTTTATCCAATTTTCCTGCGCTTTGGTGAAGCCCGCTACGAATAAAGTTGTACAACATGAACTGCCTTGTGCCTTGGCCTTGTGCCGTTGCGCTGCTTTACTAGAAAATATCCGCTACGAATATTTTACAAAGAACTGCGAGCTAATAATTTTGTTCTGAGAATTGTACGCAGCTACTTTTAAGGCGTAAGCCTTTCTTTGCTCATGAGTGTCGCGGACGAAAGTTGTAGGCGAAAGTTGTCCGCACGAGCTGCCAATGATACGTTGTATGGCAACTAAAACAAAATTTGAAAGTTGATGAAGCAACAGCGTTTAAGCAACATATATGTAATGACCTAAAAAATAAGAAATGAAAATAAAACATCAAATAAGAACAAAAATAAGAAAATAAACAATAAGAATAACAGCAAACAATAACAAAAGTAGAAACGAAAGAAAGAATAAAAAAAAAATATGTAAATAAACGAAAACGGAAGCAAAGAATGAAAAATTAAAATATGAAACTGAAAAAAATGAAGGCAGAAAGAGGAAAGAGGGAAAGGCTTTTGGATTTTCTCTCTTAAGCAGACTTAAATGCAATCCTGTCATTTTTTTCCCCACCCTTTGCCATTTGAAGCACGGAGTCACGGAGTTAGCTACAGCTGCGAAACATGCCGGCGTAGTGTTCGACGCCTAAGCAATGACGGAGCTGCAAAATTTTATTTTAGAGGACGAAAATTGTTCCTTCAAACTTTTCAGCACTGCAATATCTTTTGTTCATCCTATCCCAGACAAGTCTTCCAGAAGCCATAAAAGCGACATGAGCATTGACTGGCCCACTAAATTAAGGAGGAAAAAAATGGCGTACGAATGAGTTTTCAGAAAAAAGTCAACAAAATATTGCCTCGTGCACTTCAGCAAAAAATTCCGAGAGAAGACTGACTTTTTATTGAGGCCCTGTTGTAAAGTTTGGTGGACACAATTTACGGCCATCAACAAGCCTCACTGTGTACCTTAATAAACCTTAGCGCTCTAAGGAGCTAGGCGGAAAAGAACGGCAGGAGGACACTGAGTCACAATTTCGCAAGCAAGAGTCGCAGACAGACGCGCGCAAGCATGGCTAGTATGTGGTCCTTGCAACACACTCTCCAGAAGTACATGGGCTCACTTGCCCCTTTCCAGCGACCTGAAAGCCTGGACTCTCAGACCAGACGTGCAAACGGCACACTCTGCGAAAGCGCCCGCTACCTATTTTTACTTTAGTTAGAACTTGAGTCACTTTTTTTCTTCTTTATGTTTATTTGTTTATTTGCAGCTTGCGGCTTCCTTTCGACGTCGGTCTCTTCGGCAGAAAGCATAGCACTCCTCTATGCATTTTAGAGTCTTTGTGCCGAACTGCAGAGAGACTCCAAACGCTCGCTTTGCGTTTCCCCGAAGAAGTGGCGCCATCAAAGTTTTTTTTTTTTTTTTAACGCTGCTCTTTTCGGGTAACACTGAGTTTAGGCATGTATGCATGCTTTCATGTTTACATAACCTGCGTTCTTTCGATATCTTTAAGCGGATCGAAAGTTTTCGGTTGCCGGATGGAGCTATCAACCTTGACGAAGAAGTCAAATCCTGTGAAGGTATTACCGTCTCTAGAAGTTCACAACGGAGCGATATGGCGAATGATGCAGCTATCCATAAGAAACCAAAAAAGATTAGAGCCACTCTTCGAAATGATGTGGAACGGTCATCGTTAACTGCATGAACACCATCACAACATCTAAGTAACCATAAAGTCCACAAAGAGCCTAGGCTCAAAACGAAAGAATGATTAGGTATGTTGAAAAGATCTTGCTAAAGAAAGGACACAGAAACCAGCCTCGAAAACTAAAACGGCGATTTTGGCTTCCTCCGCAACCGCCGCAATTGGAAAAGCAAATACGCTGAATTTCTAAAGAACTGCCCACTCCCTGCACCAGCTGCGCAAATTAAACGATGGAGTAGGAATGTTTCAGGGTTCACGAATGCACGTTTTTCTTATTCTGCCTGACATCAAAGTAAACACGCTGAGAACGTCACAACGTGCAGTGGCGCTCGCATTCGCTTCATATTTCTTTACATGTTGCTTTTTTTAGACGTTCCAGCATATGATGCGAGATGTCGAGTGCGGCAGTTGGCCTCCAGAATTGGTGCCTGCGAATTTTTCGCAGTTATCTCCAGCTGACTATGGCTTCGTCTTCTAAAGGCTTGGTGTCTCTTTGCCTTAGATTCCAAAAGGCAGCCTCTTCAACTTTATTCTCAACAGTCGGTTTTTCTTCAGGCGTCCTTGTACTATATCGTTTTTTTCTCTTTCCGCGAGACGCTGTTGAAGTGATCCGTTCTATTTGTTTTCTTTTTTGCTAACAGTGACTTAAGGAAAATGTGCGATATTCTTGCAAAACAAGAAAAAAGCGGAAAATCAGTTGAAGCTAGAGTGCTTTTTTTTTACTAGGTAGCAAGTTTTATGCAGCGACTGTTTATTTTCTCTCTGTCTTTCCAGATCTTTACTAACGCTGCGCACTTGGAACATAAGCGTAAGCACAGTGTGTCAAGCTTGATAATGCACGAGAGAGCACTTTTTTCATATTCAGGCCCTGCTACTGCCAAATAAGCTTAAGCAGTGGCTCTAATATAGATAGTGCGCAGGATATTGTCGGCATGCATTTAATATATTTAAATGTCAGTACAGGGAAGCAACTACCGGCATACTCTATGTGCAACGGTAACCGTGACACTTCTATCGAAAAACACCAACTTCAACGAAATGGCCCTCGAGAAACACGAAGGAGGAGCTTCAATCTCGCATTATCTGAAAACAAAAAATCATTTAAGCATTTTACCAATCTGAAATTCCCTTTCCGAAGCTGCAAAAAGAAACCTTCAACCGCAGCTTCCAGAAATCCGTAGAGGTTGTACGAGAAATGCTGAGTTTGGAACTCGTTGGCGAGATTGCGTGCGTGCTTGTCAGCAGCCTTAAGGAATAACGCGTAGGAGCAGCCAGTGATTATTCAGCATGAGTCTTTACTAGTAAGAAAAAAAACCGCAATGACCACTCACGGAAATTTCTTAATAACTGAATTAGTGAAATTATCGAACAAATTAATTGATTAACGTTCAAGCAATGGGGCCCACGTCTTCGGACGTGGTAGAACAGAAGTTAGAGCGAAAACAATGCTTACAAACGGCAAAGGCCTAAAGAAGCGAACACGCAGCAACATAATCGGCTGCAGTAAGAGAAATGCTTTCCCATTACTGCAGTTAAGCAGACTTAAGTGCGCCCCTTGAAATTTTTTAACACGCTCATCAAGGGTAAAATTTCGCATGACTCGTGTTGCTTAGCTAGATGAGAACAGCTTGTAATTTTCGTTTCTTCAGCGCGTTCTGTGCTCGCCATTCAACCCTAACAAACAATCGTGCAAGAAGCTGCTCGAACGCTAAAGGTGAAGCAAAGAAAAACGGCATTTATTTATTAGTTTGTGACACAACGAATTTGTACTTTTTTAAAGGGAAGCGGAATATTGCACATATGCAATTCAAAATGAATTTGCTATGCTTCATCCATTGCTTGAAATTTACAAAAAGAAAGGTTGCTCAAAAATTTTTTTGCTATATTTTTATTACTTTTGCAGATGCAGAAGTACTCCATAGCCGAAAAAGGAGGGAGCGTTTCTTTCTAAGATCGCTCCTTTGTGTATACTTCCATTCCGGAATCCATTTGACGCCGCATCGACGCGACAGCTTTGCATCCTGAGGCAAGTTTCATCCTTTGAGGACATTCCCTTTCCGATCGCGCCAGTATTGAGAAAATTCTGTTTATCTGTGCCCGCGGGACATGCAAAGCCGGTGCCACGCATTTTGAATTTCAAAGGAGACATGACATGCGGCGTTCTGCTGTCAGCCAGATGACATGCTGGCTCAGTTTGAATACTGAGTTGAAAATGCAGATCCTCATACTTTCCAGTTCTTTTCATTTCTACAGTTGACGTTTCTCGTACAAATAAAGCCAAAGGTACTACGACTGCAAAAATATTTTTTGTAGCCGCTTTCGGCATCGCATGGTGCCAATTTAAATTTATTTTTAAGGCAAAAAGTACGCTCTTATAGAGACGGTAAAACACTAAAGGCAGTCCTAACACTATGGAGGTCTTCAGAATAGCGTATGGAACTTGAAGCGAAAACTCGTCCTGCAGTGGGTGCTCTGTAAAAATCTGAGCGCTCTGAGTCGACACTGCCGCTATTCGGGCAATAATTGCTGATATATGCCAGAAAACGGAGATGAGAAGGAGAGCTTAGGATACACACATATCGAAATATTTATCTAAACCCTGATAGAGCAGAAGTGACTTTCAGATTTGCACGAGTGTGACTTAAAAGCATGGTCACTCTCACTATCGGTTACGCGCTCACTAGTTCTCATCATTCTCGCTAGGATCTCTATCGAAACACGATTCTTGTGGAACATACTAAAAGATGAAGGCATCGATCATAAGATATATGAATACTTGCAGGAAATATACCGAGACAACAAAGTTGAAATTTCATGAGAAGGGATAAAAGTGCGGCAGCTGACGAGGTAAGCAAAGGATTAGGCAAGGCGGTCCTCTTTTATCGTTGCTGTTCATGCTTTATATGATAAATATAGAAAAAAAGGCTACAAAAAATATTCTAGGTTGTAATGTGTCATAGATATTCTGCGAAAAGGTCATTCAGCAACAGCTCCGAGTTTATAAATGCGCATGATATTGTACTGCCAGCAGATATCCAGGAAGATTTAAAATCTCTGGTTAATTGTCGTGGAGAACAAGGAGGCCCTCTAAGCTTGAGTTTTATAGCAATTAAATAGGTCTGATGATTTTCAACGATACAGCTGATCAGGTGCTTACATTACAAGGCCATGAAATACCCAGAGTGGCTGAATACAAATATCTAGAGTATGGGAAAACTAAAATCAGATATACACAGAAAGCATGAACAGACCTTCAAGACAAAGTGGCGAAAAGATGGCGCGATTATGAATGAGAGGGCATTCATCATCATCTTCATCATGAGCCTGACTACGTTCACTGGAGGACAAAGTCCTCTCTTATATCTCTCCAATAACGCTGTCCTGTGCTAGCTGGGGTAACCCTATCCCCATAATCTTCATAATCTTAACCGCCCACCTTAATTTCAGCTGCCCATTGCTACGCTTCCCTTCCAGTGGAATCCCCTGTGTTACCCTTAATGGGCTATCGGTGTTACCCCTTAAGGAATATGCCGGCCCAAGCCCATTTTTTCCCTCTTGATTTCGACTAGGATGTCATTAAGCCTTGCTTGATCCCTGACCCATCTTCCCTCTTCCTGTTTGTTAAAGTTATACCTATAATTTTTCTTTCCTTTAGGTGCGCTGTCATTAACTTAGCTTGAACCCTTTTCACTAGGCTCCACGTTTCTAATCAATCGGTGAGTACTGGATACAGCTATCATATGCATTTCTGTCGAGGGATACTGGGAAGCCACTACTCATGAGCTGAGAGAACCTGGCAAATGTCCTGCATCCCATTCCTATTCTCCTTGTTATCTCATTCTCGTGATTCGGAGTACACGTATTCCCTAAGTACGCGTGTTCCCTTACCACTTGCCGTACCTTGCTACCAGGTGTAAACTGGTGTTCTCTTCTGAGATTGCTATACTTTGCTTTAGGTTTCTAAATAACAGTTTTGAGACTCATAGTACTGTTCTGCCTGCCTAACTCATTGATTATGGTTTACAGTTCATCTCACGAGTGATTCAAAAAGACAATGTCATCAGCGCATCGCATATTACTAAGGTATACTCTATTATCTTATCCCCAACTGTCGCCAATCCAACCCTCTGAACGCCACCTGCAAACAAGCGGTGATTAGCAATGTCGAGATCATGTCTCGCTGCCTGACAACTTCCTTATTAGAGTTTTCTTGCTGACATGATGAAGTACTATGGTAGCTTTCAGTATATTTGCAGAAAGCTTTTCTGCACCCTGATTCTGCAATGCCGCATGTCTGCTCATGATTCGACTGAGTAAAATGCTTTCTCGTGATATATCACGATTATATATGGGCGTTGGCTGTAATCTGCCAATTTCTGTATCGCCTTTATAGTAGTGTCAATATCCTATATTTTTGAGTACCACTCACAAAAGCCTGCCTGATCATCTGGTTCTCTGACGTCTAAGGTTGTCCTGATTTGAAATGACATTATGACCTTACAGACTGTAAATTGATCGCTGTCTACTTTTTTAAGTCTTTGATGTCTCCTTTCTTAAAAATTAAAATTATAGAAGTGTTCTTCCAATCTTCTGGTACGTTCCAGGGCAACCGGCATTGAGTATACAGGGCGGCTAGTTTTAGAACAAAGGAGAGGCGAGTGCGAAATTCTGGAGAAGATAACAGGTTTTCTACAAATGCAACAAATAGATCTTGCTACTTGTTGGCCGAAAATTCTTGCACTATGGTCTCAAAGTCAGTTCTTCGTGTTTGGAAGACCTGCGGTTCGGTTCCAGTCGTTGCAACAATCTGCGGGAAAATATTTGTTCGGGGGCCAGATGGTCAATCTTGACGTTAAGATGTCGCCGAGGGTTAATTGGCCTCCTATGAACGCTTAAGGCCAGCTTTCCGCACTTGCGTTTTGTTAGGAGATCCAAAAAAGGCAAAACACCATTCACATCGCCTTCAGTGGCATTGCCAACTGCTTCATCTACAGTGTTCAAATGGGCTAAAAAAGAGCAAAGCCATTTTCACGGATCATGCAAAACAGTTGTTCGTATATCTCAGAAAAATCATTGATAGTGATACGAAAGTTGCAAGGGCACGACAGCGTTCAACCGATTTCATAGTGTTTACTTTCGCTACTTTCACAGAAAGTCAGCCATCGGAGAGGTTTCAAGTAGATTTTAAAGCAGCCTTGGAAAACACAATAAATGTTGCCTAAGCAGCCACCTGAGATTAGTAAAGATTAGGGCGCTTGGAGTAGGCTCGGCTGCTATCGAATAGGAGAGGGAGAGTATTGATAAAGAACGCTGCAGACGAGTGGTGGGATTCTCATATCGTTGCTTGTCACCAAGGAACAGCACAGGCTGGTTTTGAACACTGTTCGTGCGTGTACACAAGAGCAACGAAGCACGCGTGTGGTTATGAGCACGGTTCGATGAGCTCTCGATCCTTGCAAGCTCTGCGGGAAATAACGTCTTTTTCGGCGTCTTCAGTGTCTAAGTGGAATTTCCCCCCGGTGACGCCTTTTACCCAAGGAAATAAAAATTAAAGAAACATTAGGGCTTTGCCGGCACTTTAAAGCAGGTCGCTGCCAAAAGGACAGTAACGAAATGGAGGCCGAGGCTCCCGTTCCTACCAGGCTGCCAACTTTGCAAAGTGTTAGATAGCGCCATGCCTTTAATTAAAGTTATCGGTGGAGCGTCTCTAACTTGATGCCCCGAGGTCGCCCACGATGACTCACGCAAATGTGCCTTTAAACAGCGCCCTCTTCGGGAAATCGGAGCTTACAAAAAGAAACAAAGCCCAAATCATCTGGTTTCTACACTCCCCGCCGGCAACGAACCTGCAGCCGCAGATGCAGTTCGCCCAAGGGCACAATTTCCAGGTGCAGCGCTACCTTGCAGTGGTGGCGTGGAGGCGCAATGATCGGTCTGTTGGTAATAAGTTTCAGTGCGAGCAATCTGTTGTGTATTTTTAAAGGTTGCATGAGCAATCAAGTTGGGAGAATAACTGGTTTCGTTTTTTTGTTCTTGTTTCTAGACGAACGGGAACGATTACAGAAACCTATCAGAAATAATACCTCTAAATGGAGTGAGATTTTTAATAATACTGCCTAAACATTCCATATCAGGTTAGAGAGAATAGGTGGTCTTTTCTTGGCGCAGATTCAAACTGATATTTTTACTGAACAGGAATGGTAGTAACATCCCTCTCATATTCGGAACATCAGCTGACGAAGATAACTTATTAAAAGGGCTTCACCATAGCGTGTTAGCTATAAGATATACTTCTGCGCACCTACGTAAGCCTCTTTGTGTATAAGTTTCTTTGTGTGAGTGCCTGAGTGCGCTGAAAAAGCCTTTTGGAAAGCGGGGCAAATATGAAGTCAGTAATTATTGAGAAGACCTGCCCTGATGGCCACAAAATAAATAAGGCTTGGAAACCCACATTACTCGGACATTGATGCATGGAGGCACTACTCGCGCATTTTGAAATGATTACTCAAGCTAAGAGTTTGAAGCTCGCATTCAACTTCTCACTCGAGATTGACAGACACTGCAACGCAGTTGGGTGTGCGGCGAAAATTGCATCATACTAATTCCTGTCCAGCACGAAGTGATTTGATACAGCTCAGAAGTGGAGAAAGAAGTGCTTCGCCATCTTGCCTGGTGTTGCGCAAATTAAACAGCTCTTTGTCTTCTGTCATAATTATGACGGATTCATTATCCTTGCGTTCATCTTTCACCGCGTCTACAGCATCTCCGGCACTCCGCTTACTCAAATTCTGGATTCCAGCCCACGTGTATTTTTTACGGTTGGTCTGAGTGCCTGGGCGCAGAAGAATTTATTTGAATGAGGTTGCCGATACCCTGGCGAAGGCATCTCTTCAAGGCCCAGTTGTATCTCTGCTTCCACCCAGCGCATATATTACTGCGGCCAGGTTTGGAGGTACCTGCTCCTGAAAGAATTCGCAGCATCAGCACTGACCTCCTCTCCTGAATTCCGGCATCTCCTTTACTCGTGGCGCAGTAAAGGATGGCCATCACGCAAGCTTGAGGTTTCCTTACGCGTCTACCGTGTCGTGTGCCTCACTTAAACTTCTAGCTTTATAGATCTGGTCCGGCGGTCTACCGATTGTGCCCGTTCTGCGGTGATCCGAAACGATAGATCACTTCTTGTTGACCTGCCGCCATTTCTCCTCTTTACGGAGGCGCATGTTAGAGCATCCGCTACGACAGCTAGGTCTAAATCTGTCAGCTGGGGTTGTACTGTCTCTTGGTGCGTCCTCCCTTGGGCACAGTAACTGGAATGTGCTCTCCGCCATTCAAACTTTCCTTTCAGACACTAAACGGCTGGCCTCTTAAGCTATTTCTCATGATCAACATTTCTGTGCAACGAAAGCTATCCTAAACATGGCACATTTAGTCCCGTCCCCCCTATCATTTCATTTATTTCATTTCATTTATTGATCCCTTAAAGGCCCGAAGGCATTACATAAGGGGGGGGGGGGGGGGGGCATATATCTGTTTACAACGGCGATGATGGCAACATGCATAACAATAAAAGAACAAACATACAAACAAACATAAAAGGGGTTGTAGTCATATCAGGGTTTCCCAGCAGGTTATACATCATTTATTAAAGATATGTCCAGCAATACTCGCTACAAAGAGCGCAGAAGTGATCAAGATCTATGTGAGGTGAATTTTTATTTTCTCGCGGAATGTTTTGTGATCAGTGCATGCAGCGATGTCGTTAGGCAGTGAATTCCATAGTGCTGTTGCGTTGGGGAAAAATGAGTTGTTGTAAGCAGACGTGTGGCCACTGATGCGTGCTATTGGGTTACCGTGACTAAGCCGGGAGGACGTTCGTAGTGGGGCGGTTAATGGAGCGTGCCGTGATCATGTGTTATGATAAAATGTATGAAGTAAGCATAGGCGGGAAACGACGCGGCGTGATTCTAGTGTTGAGAGACGGAGGGACTGCTTGAGGGCGGTGACACTGGCTTCTCTTGAGTAACATGAAGTTATGAACCGAGCTGCACGATTTTGGATTGATTCCAATTCGATGGTGAGATACGATTGCCATGGGTGCCAGATGGATGATGCATACTCTAATTTTGGCCGCACAAATGTTTCATACGCGAGTTGTTTTATGTTAGGTGATGCAGATTTCAGATTTCTTCTCGGATAGCCAAGTGTGCGTGAAGTGTCGGAGCAAATGGTTCTAATGTGGGTGACCCAAGAAAGTGTTGATGTGAGATGTACACCTAGATATTTATAAGATTTTGCAACGGTTATAGGGACTGATGAAATGCTGTAAGTGTGATTCGTCAAGGTGTGTTTGTGAGTGAAGGACAACGATTTGCACTTAGTAAGATTTAAAGGCATCTGCCATTTTTCACACCATGATGCAATAATGTCAAGGTCCTGTTGCAAAGTGAGGTTATCGGTTGGGCTACTTATTGCATTATAGATGACACAATCATCCGCAAAGAGTCGCAATTTGCATTGAATATTAGAGGGCAGGTCATTGATGTATATTAAGAAGATTAATGGTGATAACCCGGCCCCTTGGGGGACACCAGATGTTACATCTGTTAAGGGTGACTGGATGTTATTGGCGGATGTGAACTGCGAGCGTCCTTTTAGAAAATGTTCGAGCCAGCATATCAGATCAGCAGGAATTCCCAGGAACGAAAGTTTCGCAAGCAGATGGTTGTGAGGTACGCGATCAAATGCCTTCGAGAAGTCTAAGAAGATTGCATCTATTTGTAGGTTATCGTCTGTGGCCTTAAGGATGTCTTGGGTGAACTCTGCCAGCTGGGTTTCACATGAAAATGATTTCCTGAAGCCATGCTGATGGGGATAAAAGAAATTAATTGAATCAAGGTGAGACATTAAGCTTGATGATATAATGTGCTCTAGAAGTTTTGAAGATATGCTAGTAGGGGATATTGGACGATAGTTAGCTGGGCATGCGCGATCACCTGTTTTGAAAATGGGAACAATTTGGGCTATCTTCCAATCGTCAGGAATGATTCCGGTGTCTAAAGATTGGGTAAATATTAGGTGTAGTATCTGGCTTGATAATGACAGAGTGTTTTTAAGTAGTTTACTGTTTATTTGGTCACATCCTGCAGATGATGATGAGAGCTTGAGTGAACTGATTAATTTGGAGATTCCTTCGGGGCTAATTTGATCACGGATCTCACAGTATTTGTTTAGGTTACTTCAATTTACAAATCTTTATTCTTGTCATTTATCGCCTAATTATTATTATTATCATTACTACCATTACATTTTTTGTTATTTATTTCATTGCTTCACATTTTGAGCACCTGTCAGTCACCGACCTTGTCTTGGCCAATCCCCCGCAGTGGGTACGCGCCATTATTTTGAGGTCAACAACAACAGCAACAACGACCGTTCGGTAGTCTGGAACATTTTTCTGTCCTGAACTGTGCGGCGCATAATATTCGCAACAAATCTCGTGGAGAAGCCGGGTACGCATCCATACCCGCGTAGGCTACCGACCAAAACGGATCTCGCCCCATTTCACCAGCACCGCGGCCGCCGCCTCCGTGGAGCGTCCCCTGAATTCGGACTCCCTGCGGCTGCAACAAGGGCGACGCAACCTCGGTCTTCGGAGGCACCAGCTACAATGCAACTGAGGCCAGTCCCCCGGCGCACATCCTCTGTCACCAGCCACAAACACCCCCGTTGTTTCATGGATGGATGGAAAACATCTTTACGCAAGCGAGTTTGGACCATGCAAGGTTTCAGGGCCACCGCACAGCCCTCACATTACGCGCATGTGTCCAGGCCACGTAGGGCCATGGCACTGGCACACCGGTTCACACAGCGAAGTTGCGTTCCCGGGTCCTGCGACGCAAGGAGGGCCTCCCATTCCTCCCATGTACGGATGGCGGGCTGTCCCTGCGGGGGAGGATCGGCAGGGCAGCCGAAGAGGATGTGGTCCAGGGTGGCGTGCGATTCTCCGCAGAGAGTGCACTCTGGGGAAACATGGCGGAAGTAGGATAGAAGCTGAGGGGTAGGAAGAGTTTTTCCGCACGTTATAATTGGCAACCTAGTCCGCACGTGCGGCGATTTGCATGGAAGCTAATCTGCAATTCCAATCCATTCCTCGAGACTGAAAACTAGCTCACATTGAAAGATACCAAAGCATCGCTACGTCAACTGCTGTGGAGCGCCACGACCGGCTTTCGAGTACTATAGCAAACGCTGCTGCGTTCCCGCTCCAACTTTTCATCAGGAAGCACCTGAGGTCCTTTTGCCAATTAGCGAAGAACTTTTTTGACATGCTAACTGACGAAAGAGTTCCAACTTTATGCAGGCATGAACGAGCGTCGCCGTCCCAGTGCACAAGTTTCTTTTAGAGCCCAAGCGATGAACCTGAGAGCTGAAAACGGGCTTTTACTTTGCTCATTATAGTAGTAGCCAGACGGCGTCTGTAAAACCGAGCAGAACCGGAAGGAGAGGCAGGGAATGGTGGGGAGGCAAGACGAGCGCCGCGCACGGGTTTCTACCCGACGAGGGCGCTGTATCACGTGAACCCCCCGTACAGCTAGCCGGTGCCTTGCACCTGGCGTTAACGCTCACAGAACGAAGACAGCGAGTATTCCCGGGAAAGGCGTGTTTGCAGCCGCAGTCATTCCGTATCCGTGCAGCAAAGTATGACCGGCTGAAGGAGAGAGCATGAGGAAAGGGGAGGGGGCAGAGATTTTTCTTGGGCATCCCGTATGGTCGCGTTCTTCTGAAAGTATTTTTTACGGCATGTCAACCAGTGGTGATTTTCCGTGTTGCTAGTTTTGCAATCACTATTTAGTGCCGCCGCGGTGGCTCAGTGGCTACGGCGCTCCGCTGATCACCCGAAATACGCGAGTTCGATCCCGGCCGCGGTGGTCGGATTTCGATGGAGGTGAAATTCCAGAAGCCCGTGTGCTGTGCGATGTCAGTGCACGTTAAAGAACCTCAGGGGTATAAATTTCCAGAGCCCTCCTCTACGGCGTCCCTCATAGCCTGAGTCGCTTTGGTACGTTAAACCCCCATTAACCGTAAACCATTTAGAACTTTGTCTCGACGAAATACCAGGTGCCATTACACTATACAGATCATTGGATCCCTTGCTCACTGAGACAGCAGCCGTGCCTTAAGCTGCAACGTTCTGATCGACTTGTTTTTTATAATGCTACTCAAATTTGTATACCTTTGTGCTGAGTTTCTCGTACACGTTGCTAGAAGAAAAATCAACTCCCATTTAATCTTAAAATAAATTTCCTATGCTAATAAAATTTCATCCTGAAAATTCACGCTCAGGAAGGTGTTTCGACAGCTCTGTGGTAAAATAAATTAACAAGCAATTTGCAAAGAACAACGTGGCGCGGTTGCTCCATAAAGCAACTATTAACCAGGTGTACCTCGGCAAACAAAAATCTCCACTACAAAATCTTTGAATGCTAATATTCATATTTATTTATTTATTTACGTTTTCTCGCACTAGACAACTGTGATTAGTCAACAAGGCTTGATCATGGCATTTTCGAAATTCCATCAGTTTTGTTCTCATTGTATGCTTCACGATTATGAACGGATAGCTTTGCAGCCTCAATTACCCTAATCTTAGCAACAAGAGTGACACAAGACGGGTGAGAGAAAAAAAAGAAATTAAGTTAGGACGGACCACATGAAAAGACGATAACGATCAGGTGTTTCCTAACGGATTCAGTATGACTGAGCGGATGAAGCAAGATTTGCCCGTCGTCAAGTATCAATGCGAAGGCGCCCGAAGCAACCCGAAGCCGCCCGAAGCTGCCCGAAGCCGCCCGAAGCCGCCCGAAGCCGCCCGAAGCCGTCTGAGGTTCCACCCCTTGGTGAAACAGGTGCGAAGTTAAATGGCGTATCCCGGGATCGATTTCTGGCGAATCAGTGAAGAATCCTTCTCCTCGCTTTCAGTGCAGACAAACCTTTCTAAATGCGGGAGCACCTACACAATCTGAGCTCCGGCTCTGATAAAAGGAGCTAGTATCACCGGATGATTGATTGGTGCCATACGGGCCATACGCTTGTGTCACCCCCTGATCGATTAGTGCAATTGAGGGGATACGCGTACAAAGCGGACGGACTCGCCTATATGAAAAAGAAAATCTTATCCCAGTTTTTTTCGCTAGAGTGCCGCTAAACAAAGAAAATGAAAGGCACAGGTAAAAACAAAATATTGCTTAAAACATTCCAGGCTCCCAGGCCTCACTACGCAACATGTTGCATGTAAGCTCAAAGTGGGGTATCTATTGCTGAAGCAGCCGGCGGCGTGGTCTCGACTTCGACTTGTAATTATTCTATTGCAATACAGTTTACGACTACTTCTACTTCTAATCTTTTGTTTCGCATCTATTTCTTTCAAAAAAATTCTGCCGGCACGCACGAGTCATAGTGGCCCAGTTAGTGCCCGTCGACAGGCCAGTGCACTTTACTCTTCTTTCTTCTTTCTGTCTCACCAGGAGTGGCACCGAGAGAGAGAAAGAGAGAGAGGAGGCTTTTATGTAGCCAAAAAATGAATTCGCAGGTGCTGGTGGTTCGGTTTCTCAATCCGTATCTGCGCTGCTGGCCGCTCACTTGGGAGGATACTAGAGACATTATGTTTGGTATCCTTAGTGCGGTTACCCAGTGAGATCCCACTGTGCAGTCTCATGAATTTGTATGAACAATTTCTTGTTTCTTGTCTTCATCGTAATTACGGTAAGTTAGAGCCGAAGCTTGGTATCAGGGAATAAGAATACTTTTCCATTCGACATGACCCAAAGGTCTCTAAGCAACATATTCGGAATGTACCGAGAACTCAGCTCTGACCCACCCAGGTGGAAAGAATCACGAGAGAGAAAAAAAAGCCTGCTATGTGCCTAAATCGGACAGGAGATTACAGGACTGTTTATGCGAAAAAGTCATGTGTGATTGACCGCGTCATTGCTCAACCATTTTATCTATGCCATCACACTGATAATCTAAGAAAAGTCGGCATCGATTCATGCAATGTTAAATACTTCTGCCAGTCATGTTTGCGTCACGATTCCCGTGACTAGAATCAGCTTCCCGCATATATTGTAGGAGTTATTTTATGAGAATGTCCGCACTCCATAGCTAACATTGTATACTACGGTGCTATTTAATTATTTGTGTAACTGATGCAATTTCTCAATTTTTGTGTTTCTACAACTGCCTCTCTATAATGCCTCTCGACAATAGGTGCATAATAAATTAATTTATTTACAGTCCGTCATTCATCTCTCATCCAAACTTACGGGTCACTATGCGCCTTTTCGTCCAGTGCTACGCATGGCCCGATATAAACGTTGAGCGTGCGAGCGGACGCACACTCGTCTACACTGCTAGGCGACAAAAGTATCTCTTCATACAAGTCGCTACAGAACGTGTCGAGCAGAACGTGTCATTTGGTGTAGCACCATATTCAACAAAACTTTCCATATTCAAGAAGAAAGAAAACACACGAGCGTTTTACACTTGTGTGTGTGTGCGTGTCTCTCCCTCCCAACTTGTGTTATTCTGCGCAAAGTTTCTTGAACCTTATTCCATCACAGTGTCGTTTCGATGACGTGCATCTAGTCGTCCGAGTTTTTCTGCCAGTTTCTCAAGTTAGTCGCTACCTTCTCACGATAATGAAGCGTATCGCACTTTGACCAGAGGCTTTCCCCATTAGTTACGCTATTGCTGAGAGCATTTATTTCACCATCACTGCTTCGTACGTATGTCGCTTTTGCTGTCTCAGCATCGTAACAAGGAACCGTGGCAGACAGTTTGAGTCTCAATTGTGACCTTCTCTAAACTAGTTTCTCAACACCAAGTATTGCGGCATCACTGCATATCATCTATGCGCCAACGGCATACTAGAACGCCATCACCGCCAGTGCGAGGTCGCCCTCACTACATTTTTCAATCGCATCCATCGGGTTGACGGTATGCACCTGATGTTTCCTGGTTTAACACCAGTCTCCTAGAAGACCCCCAGTATTCTGCGGCTGCGCCCGATTACGCTACTTCCATGCGCCTTTCCGAACACTTCTATTTATCGGAGGAGCTAACAGCTGTGCATTCAAGAGAATCTGCTGCGCTGTACGAATTGCGTTGAAGACCTGTGGCCTGTTTTACCTTGCCCTTGCGCTGCGATGCCACCTCTGTGCGCAATAAGCTCGCCATACCTAAGCACTTTTTATGGCGAAAGCCTTTAATGCCTCATCGTTGTCGACAGAACGTTGTCAAGAGATATCACCCTTTTCTAGTAAGACCAAAAAAAAAATCTTTGTGCACGATGGGATATGCACCACCATCCTTCCGTTCCGCAGCCGAGCGTGCTAATGGCTACGCTACTTCCTGCCAACGCTTATGTAGTTCTCCTTGTCTACGACGCTGGAGAATTTTTATTTATTTATTATTAGTACCTCAAATGCCCCTTGGTGTGGGGTATTACATGAGGGATGGGCATAATGTTCAAGTGAAAAGTGGTTCGATGGCAGTCTTGAAGGAATGTGGGTCGGAGTGGCGCACAGCGTCGACAGGCAGTTTGTTCCAGTCCCGAGCGGTCTGAACAAAAAACGAACGAAGATGTGCTGTGGTCTGTGCTGGGGGCGGATAGACGGCTTTAGGATGGCTGGTGCGGCTTGACTGTCGATGAAGTGGTAAGATTGCTGAAACATTGAGTGGCGTATGGTAGAATTTGTGAAAAAGGCACAGCCTGAAGATGCAGCGTCGCTTTTCAAGATTAGTAAGATTAGCCCGTGATTTGAGTGCAGTGACACTGGAATGATAGGAGTAGTCTGAGAAAATAAACCTTGCAGCGCGAATTTGTAGAGCTTCGAGGGTGTTAGAAAGATTAGCTTGATGGGGATCCCAGACTGAGCATGCGTATTCTATTTTAGGTCTGATAAATGTAAGATAAGTAAGTGTTTTCACGGATGCAGAGGCTAGGCGCAAGTTTCGACGGAGGCAACCAAGAGTGCTATTGGCTTCGTTAGTAATGTTCATTATATGCTCTGACCAGGTTAGTGTATCTGAAAGGGTGACGCCAAGGTATTTGTAAGAGTGGACAGATGAGATTACCGAGCCACAAATGGTGTAACTTGATGCCTGATAGTTTTTCCGATGGTGAAAGGAAAGCAAAGACGTTTTCTTAGTGTTTAGGCACATTAACCATTTGTCGCACCAAGTTTCAATTCGTTTAAGGTCATCCTGTAAAATTCTAGAGTCAGAGGTGGTGTGGATGGGGCGATAAAGTACGCAGTCGTCTGCGAAAAGGCGGATGTTAGAGGATATGTTACTAGGCAGGTCATTAATATAAATTAGAAACAGCAATGGTCCGAGTACTGTACCTTGGGGGACTCCGGAGAGGACTGGAGGAAAAGACGAGGAGCAGTTGTTAGCGTACACAAATTGCTTTCGGTTCGTAAGGAAATTAGAAATCCAATCTAATACAAGGGGGTTAATGCACAATCTTGAGAGTTTAAGTAGTAGTCTCTGATGGGGAACTTTATCGAAGGCCTTTTCGAAATCTAAGAACAGCGCGTCTACAGGTATGTTCAGGTCTAGGTTAGAGCTTATGTCATTTATGAATGAAGCTTACTGTGTATCACATGAGAGGCCCTCGCGAAAGCCATGTTGTCTAGAATGTTTGCAAAATGGCGTGGAATAAGACGGATGCCTCCCTAACGCCCTCCAGTGTCTCCAGCATTTAAGATTCACAAAAAATTGTGTTCTTACTTAACTTCTTAACCACACATCAGTGACACAAGCAGCAACACCTCGCTTAAGGCTTGCGCCTCACGGCACTTTAGGCCAACAAAGTGCCCCCTGAATTTTCTGCTTCGTTAGGAAAAAACAGAACAGCAACAACAAAGTGAAAATAATCATAGAGCGAATAGTGGTCAGCTTTGAATACTTCCGCTTTTTTTTTCTTCGCCGCGAGATCAACCAGGCACTACTAACGGTGACCTGTGAGGTACCGTTTTGAGTCATGCGCAGTACCAGCAAAACCACCTCTGCTGCTGAATTTCCGTGAAAAAGTAATAAGCTAGGACCATCTCTAGCAAGCCTTTCAGGAGACTTCAATCTAACGTCTAGCTGGCCCAGCCGACCTGGAGAGCACAGCGTTCGCTATGTATGACACCACGCAGACCCGGACGCTCAGCCGGCGGTCTGTTAGGTTTAGAGTTGCGGTATAGGCAGGGAAGCCCGTAACACCCTCCTTGGGCTGCGCTAAAAGCGCGGTCAAAATGAAAACAGCTAAATAAAGAATGCACCAGGCCGCACGCGCAATTCACGCCATGGGATGCCAGTTTATTTGCAGCTTCATTACGCGTCTGGCATTCTTTTCGCCTCTTCTCGCCTTACGCCCAGATGTCGTTGTCCCCTAGTTCGCGGTCGGAACAACTTCTCGCGGGCCCTGTGTCATTTCACGGACTAGGCAGACGAAAAAGTGGCAGTGACGCGCGCGGAGCTCTCTCGCTCGGCCCGCAGCTATCAAATCATGTATCACCATCCGCCATTTCCTGTAATCATCCGCTTGCCGTAAACTAACAACATGCAGGAACTCTGTACTGATGTCATTCATTCATTCATTCTGTACAGCTAGCCTCAATATACACAGGATCCTAGTTTTTGCTGCAACACCTAATAATATCGTCTCCCTACACAACAATTTCAAGAAGGAATTCCTCCATACCCCGAATTCAAGCTTCCCGACTCGCTGCCAAAGAGTTTCGAAGAAACTCGTGTCTTTCCTAGACTTCGGGCCAAGTTACATTAGGTTGACACCAATTTGGCTGCTGCGCGCACTTTTGAGCATGCAAAGCAGGCCCTCTTGTGCCCACGGCGTGCTGCTATTCAAGTATACTGCGAATAAAAGCCTATCGCAAGCAGTGCAAGCGAGTACGCATCATTCTTGAATAAAGAAACAGAAGAAAGTTATAGTGGTAGCAACTACGACATCAGCGCATAAATGAAAGCAGTGAAAAAAAAAATACAATAGAGAAAAAAGATAAGACAGCACTGTTCAGTTGCCGAAACTTATACGACGTAACTTGCATTTTTAGAGCAGAGAGGAGTGCGTGGCTTATACGTCTGCTTCCATTGCTTCCACTCGGCTAGAATTTTATGAACTTTCTCCTCTACTGAGCACATCGAAAGTTGGAAATATAGAAAATTTTATGTTATGCACAGCAACTCGAGAAGTTATTGACCTCACTCACGGCTACGTGACAGTTGTCCGCAAACTACTCTTTTGCATATGTCGAACAGCAGATTTGGAATCTTAGAACTGCGTGACCTGGCGTATATTCAGACATGGAGGTATAAATATGTTTTTTTTTTTTTCCTGTTCGAAACTAGAATGCACCTTCGAAAGCACCCAGGAAGCGACTCAGGTTTCTTGCGGAAGAACACTTCATGAAAATGTGTTTCTGCGGCACTAGTTTGACGAAAGCAACAAATACAAGCAAGTTGTTTTGAGGAATGAATAATGGAGAGCGCGCGAGCCTTCGCACTTCTCGAAAAATGGCAGACCGTGGGTTATAGCTTATACTAAGAAAGCAAGACCTCTTTCAATGTCAACTCCACTACTGTTGCTTATTTATACCTTCGAAATAGATACTAAGAGAAAAGTCTACCAATAGCCGCATTAAAAAGTTACAACAGCTGCAAATTCAAAGGAATTGCACAACGCTAAGGAAATATTAAGCACTAAAATGAAATTTATAACAACATTCAAAGTTCAAGGATGTTCCTTACTATAGGAACGCGTAACATGCGCTGAATCTAAATGAACACGATTGTGTTTCGAGAGTTATCAACGCAACAGCGTAATTCAGCACAATGGATGGGGGATATCTGCTCTGAACACGACAGTTCTTTCTTTGTGAACGTCATCTTTGCTGCCGCGAGACTCAAATCGAGCACCGAAGTAAGCCTGTTGAAACCACTGGCTGGTGCATCTCTTCTCCATCAGCACTAAGAGGCGAGGCGGAGCGTGTTTTCATGGTAGCCAACAATGGAAGACTACTTCGAGGCTGCTGGCTAGTAGGTGAATTCCCCGCCCTCTCCTTTCATATAGGCCAACGTGAGAAAGGCAGAAAATTGGTGAGGTAATGGCAGGCAGCAGTTGTCGAGTAATGCTCTCTCTCATACCTGGCTGCAGCCTGCAATGGGCAGCACGAGCCTCGGCCTGGTTTACTTTGTGCAGTGCTGTTCTATGCCTGGCACCAAAAGTTCACCAACTGCAGCCAAAAATTTCTCTTTTATTCTCTTTTTTTCTGCCGCAGCTTGAAACTCCGTCAATTTGGAATATGTGAGACAGCGTCGTTTCCTTAACGCATCTTAAACTCCCGAAAAATTCTTTTTTCTCTTCAAATTTTACACCTCAAATTCCCCGAAACGTCAAAAAATCTGCGTGTCGAACATCGCTACGTGTATCTCCATCGTTCTTTTATGGCTTTTCAGTACCGTAGCAGGATTAGCACCAGTGGATGGCTAATCTCAAAGTAACGTTCAAGCCCCTATTAAAGCCAATAAATATCCAGGTATTTTCAAAGGCAACTCCCATGCTTTGCTTACATCACGCCACAGTGTTTAGGATGTAATTAGTGTGGCAGCGCAAGGTATGCAAGGCTCGTTTTATGTCGCAAGAATTTGAGCTCTCGAATGCCGCTACTCATTATGAGAACTAATGTTTTGTACAGCAGTGAAATGCACCCATTCCTCATTTAAGGTCCAACACAGTTAAGCTCAGTTTTACTACGGTAGCTGGCCGGTGTTACTGACAAACTCCTCAGAATATTTTCAACAAGTACGATTGCATTAAGAACGCGCAGAAAATGCAGCGATGTTCATCCACTTCGTTGCTATTTCACGTGTATATTATCAGAGTGTTTACTTCTGAGAATGCGAAAGGAAAAAGCTAAACGGCAGGTCTGACCATGTGTTGTGCTTCTATTTTACCTGCTGTATGACAAAGGAAAGGGCAACGGAATGATGGTACATGCCGTTTTAGACTGGAAAAGCGATAAGCAGGTTTCGTCGGATACACAATGTTACATCTGTCGAGTCGCGTTAAATATTTTTGGCGTGCGTCGGTATGTCAGCGCCTACGCAGGACTCACCGAGCGGTTTAGCGAGGCGCATATGGGCTCGCGGAAGGCAAGTCTCCGTAAAAGGATGCGACGGTTTTAGCCTAAAAGCATTCTTGCCGGGGCGCCGACAAATGGATGCGCTTTAAGAACGGGATTACGGTAAGCACTCAGATACTAGGACTTTTCTCGCTGCTGAAAACATACATTTTCTTCGCAATGAAGAAATAAAAAGTTTCTCCGAAAATAGACCGGAAAAAATCGAGATTTAAATATCATCTTTACGCTCCTAACTCCTGCATCTGTCCTCACCCGCTTTCCTGTAGCTTTACTTTCGCCCTCAAAGGCATGCAGTGAAATGTCTGATAAAACGCATTCCTGAATAAAATATGAGATACGTAATCCAGCTAGTGCTTGTTTTTTTGCACGGTAATATAATTGTAAGAAAGAGAGTTGGAGTTCGATGCCCCAGCAGCTAGCGCCGACGAAGGCGAGGAAGAAGATAGGCGAAGCCGACGAAGTTCGGGTTTTGCGCTTGCGAACGCTGGCCTGCTGAGCGGCACCGCTGGGACAAGGACTGTGCCCGTCCACGCTAACTGTGCGAGTTTCCACATTACACTTGGTGGAGGTGCTGCTTGTTCTCCCCGTGGACCTACGCCACGATGCCCAGGCTACAAGGCTCTACCACGAAGTCCGACACCTCGGTCCAACCTGCCCAGCCTGTCCTCTGTTCTGGTGCCGTACGTCAGCGCGACCCGGCGATCTTCAGCGGCACTGACGACACTGACGTAGAAGATTGGCTCGCCTCCTACGAACGCGTGAGCGCATACAACAAATGGGATGACGTCGTTAAGCTCACGAACGTCATCTTCTACTTGACCGACGTCGCCAACTTATGGTTCCGCAACCACGAGGCGGATTTTACTACCTGGGCGGCTCTAAAAAGCAGCCTGACTGACGTCTTCGGCCGCCCCGCTGTCCGAAAACTTCGTGCTGAACAACGGTTGCGCAGTCGTGCCCAACAGAACGGCGAGAACTTCACAAGTTATATCGAGGACGTCGTTGATTTGTGTAAGCGGCTCAATCCATCCATGAGCGAGGCTGACAAAATCCGACACATTCTGAACGGGATTGAGGACGATGCGTTTCAAATGTTGGTGTCTAAAGACCCCCAAACCATCTCCGACGTCGTGTCTTTGTGCCAGAGCTACGACGAGCTCCGCAAACAGCGACATGTCACCCGCCGTACCACTTGCTCGGACGCCACCATTTCGAGCTTGGAAGCAGGCAGTCCTGCCCACGATCAGCCGACACTTCTTGAGCACATCAAGCAATTTGTGCGGGAGGAGGTGGCTCGTCAATTATCGCTGGTTACCTCCCAACCCGCCCCTTCGCCATCGCTGTCGCCTTCAATTCAGCGTGTCATCCAGGAGCAGGTAGCTGAGGTCCTGCCGCCCACTAATCCACCCCCTCTGGTCACTGCACCGCTGACATATGCGGAAGCACTCATCCGGCCACGACCTCAGCCGGTTGTTCCCACTTATGCGCCACCTGTCAACGTGTACCCTCAGCAGCAGCTCGCCCCTGCGCTGCCACGCACTCGCCATCCTTTGACTCGCACCGGTCCCCGCCCTATCATTCCGTGGCGCACCCCAGATAACCGGCCGATATGCTACGCCTGCGGTCTCGCTGGTCATGTGACCCGTTGGTGCCGCACGCGCGGCTCCGGTCCTTACGACTACGGGCGGTCGCCAACGTACGACGCTCCAATGCCCTCCGTCCCTGTCTCTTCTCCTCTGTCGCCTCCGAATCCCTCTCTGCCTCGCTCCGACTCCTACAATCGAAGCCATCGGTCACCGTCTCCTCGACGCCGTTCGCCCTCTCCTATGCGCCGCCGGTCCCCACCACTTCAAGCGGAAAACTAGGCGCCGCAGTTCCGGAGGCAAGAACTGCGCCGTCAACGACCGTCTCAAGCCCTATCGCCGCTCCTATGAACGTTATTGAAGTGATCGTTGAAGGTCTTCCTGTTGACGCGCTTATTGACACTGGTGCTGCCGTGTCCATCATTAGTCGCAACTTGTGCCGCAAATTAAAAAAAGTGATGACGCCGCTTTCTGACCTTTCGCTTCGCACCGCCAGCGCTGACCCCATTCGCCCTCTCGCAGCGTGCACTGCCCGCCTCGTCATTCAAGGTCTCTCCTACACCATTGAGTTCTTCGTTCTCGCCCGCTCCTCTCATGACATCATCCTCGGGTGGGACTTTCTGTCCGCGCATCGCGCCATCATTGACTGTGCACGTGCTCAAATTGATTTATCGCCGCTGTGTGATGCTCTTGTGGACGCCTCCCCTGTTACCGCCGCGCCTATTCTCGCCGCTGACGACGTCGACTTGCCAGCTTTCTCTTCTGTTCTTGTGCCGCTGACTTGTGCTGCCCTCTCTGACGATACTTTTCTTTACTCATCCACTCCTCTTTGTGCGCACCGCAAGTCTGTTTTGCTCCCTTATGCCGTGCTCACCCTTTCTGGTGGTTGTGGCGCTCTGTACGTCGCGAACCCGTTGCCTTTCCCCACCACTTTACATCGGGGAGAATCGCTCGGCACGGTTGACGTCATCGATCTCGACGACGCTTCTCCTGTCCTTGATGACCCTGACCCCCATGACATCAACGCCCTCACCCCTCCCGCCGACGTCGCCGACCCGTCCTCCCCGGATATGTTTTCCCATTCTGTCGATGCCGCTCTACCACGTCACCAACGCGCCCCGCTCATCGCTTTGCTGCAGCGCTTCCGCGCATCCTTCGACTCTCCTCAAGCACCGTTGGGTCGTGCAACCGCGGTTCGCCACCATATCGACACTGGCACCCATGGACCCTTGCGCCAACGCCCCTATCGCGTCTCCTCCGCCGAGCGGCGCATCATTGATGAACAGGTGACCGACATGCTGAACCGCGGCGTGATCCAGCCCTCTCACAGCCCGTGGGCTTCTCCAGTCGTACTCGTCAAGAAAAAGGACGGCTCCATTCGATTCTACGTAGACTACCGCCGCCTAAACAAAATTACTCGGAAGGACGTCTACCCTCTGCCTCGTATAGATGACGCGCTGGATTGCCTGCAGGGAGCGGAGTACTTTTCTTCGTTGGATCTGCGCTCTGGGTACTGGCAGGTGCCGATGGCCGACGTCGATCGCCCGAAAACAGCTTTCATCACGCCTGATGGGCTGTATGAATTTAATGTGATGCCCTTCGGTCTGTGCAATGCGCCTGCCACTTTTGAGCGTATGATGGACAACATCCTCCGTGGGCTTAAATGGCAGACGTGCCTCTGCTACTTGGACGATGTTGTCATCTTCTCCCAGAATTATCCGTCTCATCTTCTTCGCCTGGAGAGTGTTCTTCGCTGCCTCAGTGACGCTGGCCTGCAGCTGAACTTGAAAAAGTGTCGCTTCGCCGCTCGACAGCTGACTATCCTAGGCCACGTCGTGTCCAAGGATGGTGTACTCCCGGACCCTGCCAAGCTCCGTGCAGTTGCTGATTTCCCAAAGCCCACATCCCTGAAAGAACTCAGAAGCTTTCTTGGCCTTTGTTCTTACTTTCGCCGGTTCGTCAAGAATTTTGCTGCCGTTATCGCCCCGCTGACGAAACTTCTCGCTGGTAGCCACGACCTGTCGGCTTGGTTCATCGCTTCTTGCAGTTCATCGCTTGCAGTTCATCGCTTGGTTCATGCAGTTCATCGCTTGTTTTGCTGACTACGGCCCCTGCGGAATCGTCTCGTCGGGTTTGGCTTCTTCGCTTCTGAATGGGCACGTGGATACCACCGTGTGCTTGCCCTTGGACTTGCCTGCTGATACCCTGCGTGATAGCGTCGGGCTTCCCGCTTTCTTCAAATGTCTGCAATCCAGTCATCTCGCCAACTTCTCGTTGGACCAGCCAATCTCGCTGCACTGCTGGTCTATGACGTCACCTGCCAAGGATATAAAAGCCATGTGCATGGACCGACTCTTCAGTGGGCTAGGCTGCAGCGGCACCGGCATCATGTTTAACCGCTGCTTGCTCTTCATGCAGGTATGTTACTATTCTGGAGCTGAGTGTATTCGATCTGATGATCGATATTTGCTGCTGTACCCTTGCCCACGTACTCTTGTGTCCTGGTGCATACACGCGTTTTATTGTGCAAGTCATCTCCTCCTGAGTGGTGACGTGGAACTCAATCCAGGCCCCCCATCAAAGCCAGCGAGCTCCAGTAAAAACAGTCAATCTGGTAGCAGACCTTTAACCCGGTCTGTGAGTGGTTCCAGTCTCACTCTCGGGGAGGGTGACGATACGAGTGCTTCCATTGTAAATCTTGACAGTGAAATCTCTTCAAATTCCTCAGTGTTTGACATGTTCTCTAGAATACTGGCAGGGCAGGATCAGTTGGCCCGTGACATTGCGGACATTAAGCAATCTTTTGCCAGTCGCTTTGATGCTTTGGAGTCGCGTGTGGCTGCATTAGAATCTTCACCCACGCCCGAAAATACCAATTTAATTTGTGATTTACAGGCTGAAATTAACTCTTTAAATTCCAAAGTAACACAGCTGGTGCAAAAAAACGATGACCTAGAAAACCGCTCTCGGAGAAATAACATTATCATACACGGTATTTCAGAAGATCCGAACGAAACCGCTAACACATTGTTGACTAGCATCTCATCTGTATTTACTGATAAGTTGAAGATTAGCTGCCCCAGTATTGAGCGCTTCCACAGGCTTGGTGTAGCTCGCATGGGTTATATTCGTCCAGTTATTCTAAATCTTTATAGCTTCACCGACAAAAGTGTGGTTTTCAAAAACGTGTCTAAACTCAAGGGCTCTGCCTTCTTCATTACAGAGGATTTTTCTGCAAGGGTTAGGTCCATTCGGAAAAAGATATGGGACGCATCGGTGTCTTTTCGTGACAACGGTTCTGTCGTGAAGTTAAGTTTTGATCATGCCTTCATTGACAAGGTTCGTTATAATTGGGATGAAAGTTCTAATTCATTGGTAAAAGCGTATCATGATCCTCTTTGTTCTGGGCCTGCGTCCTTGACTGCCGCATCATCATCTCCCTGACTTAGCTCTGGCCGTCCTGATAAGCTTGTCGTCTTAAATATTAACGCTCGCAGCATTGTTAAAAAATTTCCTGATTTACTTTCCCTTATCTCTATTCACTCTCCCCATATTATTGGCATAACGGAGACCTGGCTGCATAGTGGAATTTATGACTCCGAATTCACTCCACCAGGATTTGTTGCCGTGCGCTTAGACAGAAGTTGCAGTACTGGTGGAGGTGTGGCATTGCTGATCAGATCGGATTTGCGATTCTCAGTGTTACCTTCTCCCCCTGACACAGAATCCTTGTGGTGTAGAGTTTATCTAAACAATTATAGTATTATAATCAGTGTTATTTATTGTCCACCTGGCTCTTCCGTTCATATCCTTCATGCTGTCGCAAATTTCATGAGCAAGATTGACATTGCTTCATCAAGATTTATCTGCATGGGAGACTTCAACACTCCTGGCATCCACTGGCCTTCGTTGTCTGCATTTGGTCGTGACATAGCAATTTGTAGAGAACTAATAAACATCTCCTTATTGTTTGGACTAACTCAGGTTGTATCTAATGCTACTAGGCTGAATTCCATTCTCGACTTAGTTTTTCTAAGCGCTTCTTTGGCCCATAATTCCTTCTCTTGCGAAGTAATTGATGGGCTCTCAGACCATAAAGGCGTGTTAGTTTCACTCTCTTGTCCAGTCTCCAAATCACCCTATTTGTTTACTACTTTTCCTGACTTCACTCGTGCTGACGACAATTCCATCATTGATGTTTTAGCTGATCAATTCGATACGTTCTTTGCTTTCTCAGCAAGCCAAGACGTAAATTTTCTTGTTAATTACTTTGAATGTCTTGTCAACGATTGTGTCCAACGCTTTGTTCCTTTTAAAACTAAGAAAAAAAATACTAATGTTCCTTGGATGACTCGAGACATCTTGCATTTATCTCGTCGCGTTCGTAGGCTAAGGCGTTCTAGAAGAAGCAACGATCCCATAACTTTGGACAGATTTCACAAGGCGAAAGAAGAATTTAATCTTAAGTTGCATACGGCCAAAGATTTCTTTTTTCGTGTCCACCTGCGCGATCTGTTAAGAACTAACTAAATTTTGGTCATCCATCTTACCTCGCGATACTTCATCCACTTCGTTCAGATTAGATAATGACGTCATCAGTGAGCCGGCAGTAATATCAGATGCTTTCAACAAATATTTTCACTCAGTGTTCGTTCCCGATAACAATGTCATTCCACCGCTCACCAATATAATTTCTTCTTCAGCAATCAGTGATGTTGTGGTAAACCCTGATGGCATCCTAAATCTTGTACTAAACCTCGATGTTAAGAAATGTACCGGTCCAGATGGAATATACAATGCGTTCCTGGTTTGTTACTCCATGTGGTCATCGAAATACCTGTCCATCATATTCAACAAGTCCTTATCATCTGCTACTGTCCCTTCCTCATGGAAATTAGCCAAAGTGCTCCCTCTTTATAAATCCGGTGATAGGCAATGCTTGTCTAACTATAGACCGATTTCTTTGACATCACAATCATGCAAAATGTTGGAACACGTCATTCATAAACACATCATGCTTTTTCTTGAATCCAGTAATTTACTATCTAACTTTCAGCATGGCTTTAGGCGCGGTTTTAGTACGGTAACACAATTAACAGAATTCACTCATGTTATATTACTTAACCTCGATATCGGAAACCAAGTTGATGCCATTTTTATAGATTTCTCGAAAGCGTTCGATACTGTTCTACATTCCAAACTTCTTGCGAAACTAAATGCTGTACTAAACAATCCTCACTTGGTTGATTGGATTTCTAGCTTTCTCTCATCCCGTTCCCAGTTCGTATCTTATAATTCTTCTCATTCCGCTGCTGTTGATGTGACGTCAGGAGTGCCTCAGGGTTCCGTCCTTGGACCGCTACTCTTTTTAATATATATAAATGACTTGCCACATAACATTTCTTCTAACATTCGTCTTTACGCTGATGACTGTGTTTTATACGAAGTAATTAATGGCCCTAATGATCATCGTCACCTCCAAGAGTCATTTGCTATGTTTTGTAGTTGGTGTAGTACCTGGCAAATGAGAATTAATTTCGACAAAACTGTCCTCATGTCTTTTTGTAACAAATCATCCGTTTCCCATTTTAGTTACTCGTTCAATGGCCGTGTGGTAGATAGGGTCTCTCAGTATAAATATCTTGGTGTCATATTCACGCATAACATGTCTTGGTCTAAACACATTGATTACGTATGTAATAAAGCACTAAAAAAACTAGGTTATCTACGACGCACGCTACCCAATTCACCAAAAGACACAAAGCTACTGTTGTATAAATCTCTAATCCGCCCTGTTCTTGATTACGCAGCTGTAGTGTGGAACCCGTACAAGCAGTTTGAAATTAACATGTTAGAAGCAGTTCAGAAAAAAGCTGTGCGTTTTATATGTCATCGTTATGATCGTGATTTCTCACCCTCTTCTACACTTCTCTCATTGAACTTAACCACGCTCTCCGCCCGTCGCCACACTGACTCACTAAAATTCTTACATTGTATCGTCAATTCCTCGGTAAGGCTATCAGTTAACCACTACATTAACTTTGCACCTTTATCATCTACAAGAAGTCATCACGAGCTAAATTTAATACCGTATTTTGCACATACTAATTTGTTCAAATTCAGTTTTTTTCCCCGTTCAATAGAAGCCTGGAATTCTCTACCTGGATCCATTCGTTCATCTCCAATTCAAAGTTTTATAACTGCCATCGAAGACACATAACACCTGAATATTCCTACCGCGCCATTAACAGTTCCTTTTTTGTTTGTTACTTTTTGTGTGTTTTGAACTTCATTGTGCTCACTTTGTACATTTTGTTGTATTTTGTTACCTTTAGTATTTTGCTTTTTGTTTTTTCCCACTCCTGCCATAGCGCATATAATTGCGCTGCAGTATGTACAAATAAATGTGACGAAGCTTTTGCGACGCTGCGCCAGCTCCTCACCTCTCCTCCGATCTTGCGCCATTTCGACCCTTCCGCGCCTACAGAACTGCACACAGACGCCAGCGGCATTGGTCTCGGTGCCGTTCTAGCTCAGCGGAAACCTGGTTTCAATGAGTACGTCGTTGCCTACGCCAGCCGTGCGCTCACAAAAGCGCAGACTAACTATTCCGTCACAGAAAAAGAATGTTTGGCGATTATTTGGGCGATCGCAAAATTTCGTCCTTATATGGACGCCCGTTCGATGTCATTACAGATCGCCATGCCCTTTGTTGGCTGTCGTCACTCAAAGATCCATCTGGCCGCCTCGCTCGTTGGGCTCTGCGTTTACAAGATTACGACATTCGGGTCATTTATCGTTCCGGTCGTAAACACTCCGACGCCGACGCTCTCTCGCGCTCCCCTGTGACCTCTGAGCCTGACCCTCCCTCTATTTCCGGCCTCACACCTTCTCTTGACACTATTGATATGGCTTCTGAGCAGCGCAGGGATCAATGGATTACTTCTCTTCTGGATTTCTTAGACAACCGATCAGCCCGCCTCCCTTCTCGAGCGCTCCGTCGTCAAGCTCATCACTTTGTCGTGCGTGACCAGCTGCTGTACCGTCGGAATTACCTCCCCGACGGTCGCAAATGGCTGCTCGTGATCCCCAGGCATCTCCGCTCCGCCATTTGTGCCAGTTATCACGACGACCCGCAATGTGCTCATGCCGGTGTGCTGAAAACTTTTACCCGCCTGCGTCTTCAGTATTATTGGCGGGGTATGTACCGTTTTGTCCGCCAGTACATACGCTCTTGTCTGAAATGTCAGCGCCGCAAAAACCCACCACCGCACTCACCTGCTCCTCTGCAACCGTTACCGTGTCCGGCCCGACCATTCGACCGTGTTGGAATCGACCTTTATGGCCCTCTTCCCAGCACTGCCGCCGGGAACCGCTGGATCATCGTCGCCATTGATCATCTCACGCGCTATGCGGAAACTGCCCCGTTGCCAGCTGCGACGGCCTCTGACGTAGCCGGTTTCATACTACAGAATATTATTCTCCGTCACGGTGCGCCTCGGGAATTGCTCAGCGATCGGGGTCGCGTCTTCTTGTCCGGCGTAGTGGAAGCCCTTCTTCGGGAGTGTCATATCGTTCATCACACGACGTCTTCGTACCATCCGCAGGCGAACGGCATGACCGAACGCTTTAACCGGACCCTCGGCGACATGATGGCCAAGTACGTTTCTGCCGATCACTCCGACTGGGACCGCGTTCTACCTTTCGTTACCTACGCTTACAATTCTGCAACGCAAGCCACTACTGGTTTTTCCCCGTATTTTCTTCTCTACGCACGCGAGCCTTCCTCCATCATGGACACCATACTCCCTTACCGCCCCGATTCGTCCGACTTTACAACCGTCTCTCAAGCCGCTGCGCATGCCGAAGAATGCCGTCAACTCGCCCGTTCCTTTACTTCTCACGATCAGCACCGTCAGAAAAGCGCCCGCGCCGCTTCTTCCGGTCTGCCGCCGTCATATCTGCCTGAATCCTTCGTTTGGCTGGTGGTGCCGTCCTCCAGCCCCGGACAGTCTACAAAACTACTGAGCAAATACCAGGGCCCCTATCGCGTTATTCAGCAGGTCTCCCCAGTTAATTATCTGGTAGAGCCCATCACGCCTTCGTCTGACCACCGCCTCCGCGGTCGTGAAATTGTGCACTTAGACCGCCTGAAGCCCTACTACGACCCAGACATCGTCTCGTGCCCTTAGGCCGCCAGGATGGCGCCTCTTCACCCCGGGGGTATTGTAAGAAAGAGAGTTGGAGTTCGATGCCCCAGCAGCTAGCGCCGACGAAGGCGAGGAAGAAGATAGGCGAAGCCGACGAAGTTCGGGTTTTGCGCTTGCGAACGCTGGCCTGCTGAGCGGCACCGCTGGGACAAGGACTGTGCCCGTCCACGCTAACTGTGCGAGTTTCCACATTACATAATAATAATCTGCTTAAAGCAATGCAGCATTCTCTCAGCAGTCACGTCTGTCGCATATGCCATTTGGGGCTTTGGGAAAATAATTAGATCCCTGTTCCACTCGTTTGAGTAGTAAAGAAAAATTTGAATCCCTAAACAACTTTCACTATCATTATTTTTAGCCATCAACCATTCTACGCAAACTGTAGGCTGAAGACATCAATATCACTTCGAAAGTCAGAAATATGAGAACACGGAATTGAGAGGTAAATGGACGAAGCAGTCGAGTCCACGAGCAGTGATAGAAAAGATAACTGAGCGGCAAGTGACGCAGGAGCAGTTACTAGGCAACAGACAGCGACACGGCAGCGCGTTCAGCTGAGCGGCGGTTGTTATGAGTACAGATCTGGTAGCAAAGACACAAGACTAACTGACTGACATAGAAAAATTAATTTTTTTTTCTTCTGGTTGCCGAACTGAATGACTTCCATTCTTCAACAGGTAATCTTTTTCCCGAGGAGTCAGGTACAAAATCAGCGAACACAGACAGCTTTCTTAAGCTTCAAAAGAAGAAACAAGAATACGGCAGGGCGTAGAGTTTGCCCACTGCACGGCCTCAGGAACGTACAGAGGGCAAAACGCTTGCCTAGAACACGTTCTGGGCGTGTTTTAGGCTGAACACGCGATATCTAGCAATAGCATTCGGTTAAAAACAATCTGGATGTAAGCATGGGCAGTTAAACTCATAAGATTTCATCGACGTCTTTTGCCTTCCTGGTAGCAGCCGCTTTAAGAGCTACGGAACACACAGTTCGGTCGTGCTAGACATGTGTTTTGCCCTCTGTACATATTTGAAGATACCACTGCGTCACTCATCCTTTCTCTTCTGTCATAGTGTTGAATACTTTTTTTTCTTTCGGTGAACAGGGTTGATCTCTGGAAGGAGCGTTCGGGAGCTAGGCGATGGAAGTTGATGACAAATTTAAATTGTAATAATCATTTATGCTTTTGGGGCAGCCATAAGTTGACCTCTTTCCCATGGCGAACTAAGGCGCCATAAAATTGCTCATTAAACCTCAACTCTCTCTTCCCGTCTAGGCTGGCAAAACCCATGAGCCACTCCAGAGCTATTTTTTCCTGAATTTACAAAACAGAAAGTCTTTCTTGTTTCATTTACCGCAGTCTCAGCGATCCAGACAAAGAGAGATATAATGCCGGCATTATCGTGTAGAGATGATCATATACCACCATGTAATAATTTCAGACACATTTCACGCCGCTATTGCTGTCCTTGATATTGTTTTTGTTCTTTTTTTCAGTTTAAGGCGCGCACTGTACTCTCAGTGAAAGTAATTTCCAAATGCATGCAGATAAAACTGACACATTTCCATGTCCACTTGCTAATTTTACTAGCTTTTTTGCTATTTTGTACAGGTGTCTTTTTGTAGGTGGACTGTATGGCTAATTTTGACTGGAGAAGGCAGCCGAGTGTGAAGGCTAGGATCAGGGGAATGGCACCACTTAAAGCTGAACTATTTATTGCTGCTCCCAGTGGCATACAAATACAGGCCTGAGATATGCAACAAGAAAAAGAGCCAATGAAAAAGAGGGAAAATAGAACGCGATGGTGTGAGTTGCCGTGCTCTGGCGGTAAAATCATAACGTTTGTTAATGATGCAGTTTAAAATATTGGGGAACAATAATTAATTTCGAAAACAACATAGAAAGGCTGAACAAAAATTATTTTTACCGCATAAACATCACCTATTTCTGATATTGGTACTAAATATCTTTTCTGTTTTGAGCACTTCTTTTTTACAGTCAGACGTGCATATTCAAGCTTGGGGTCACGTGTTCCTTTCGCCTACATGCCGCTCATTTGTGCTGTGCGTTACTATGTATTACGATAACCGTGTTTTCGTATAATGTGGATTTTGGTGACGACAACATTGGTGACGATTCACAGAAGTACTCCTTGACGTTTAAAAACAGAATGGCATGCCAACATCACTTTCATCTAACAGACCTCAAACGCATCGCTGACACTGAGCAAGTAGAACATTGCTATAGAGCCTGTCAAAAAAGCATCTTATTGCGCACGCAAATTCTTATGAAATCTCGTTTAAGGACAAAGCAGGCTTTAGTTAAGGCCTCTTGTGGCGCGCCATCAATAAACGAAAGCTTTAGCTTTGCGATGAGTCTGTCTCATGTTCTAATTACCACTTTCTTCGTGAACAGCATGTTTTTGTAATATCCATTTGCAATTTTACGCGCTTCTGAGCTATTTTTATTTGTCCAATTTTAAAATTGTTAAGAATGATCGTGTTTTCAAGGAGCTGCCACGGGATTAGAAACAAAGTGGCAACATTAGCGTTCTGAATTCGTGAAGAAAGACAGCGGATTCGTTACGAACAATTACGAAATTTCCAGCACGTTGTCTTGGCTATATTGTTGGGAAAGTGACAGTGGCACAAAAATAAGAAGCATGCTAAGTTATTAGAGCATTATAATAAGCAAACTCAAGCAATCACTTCCACACGTTCAGCCAAATTTCTGTTTAAAAGAAAACGAAAAGTACCAAAATAGCCACAATACACTGAAGTTCATTTGTTCTGAGCCAGCCTTAGAGAGTCTAAGTGTCGAAATTCGCATTTCGATCTCAAATGAAATTTGCACGCCAGCTCAACCGACATCCAGATAACAGGAAGAAGATTATTTACTACGGAGATCTACGAGAGGTCGTCACAAAGTGCGTTTTGTTGGACGTAGTCTTCGAATGTAACTCTCCGCGTGTTCCCCTGGATGCTGTTTGCCCGGTTCTCATGCACGTGCTTTCAGTATAAAAGTTTCTTTTCATTATGTTTGCACTCGAAGAATATTTCCTCGCTTCCGTGTAGCGTGCCGGTCATGACAGGCAGCCAGGGTTGAAGGAAGTCTAACAAGTGAGCAGAAATCGAAGGGAAGATGCCAGGTACACGACGATGCCATACAAACTTCGGCGGCGACTTCAATCGAGTGCTCCCGCGCAATAGCAAACTGGCATGCAAAAATGTGTTTGGTGATGCGAAGCGCTTGGAAGATTTGGTACTGCAAAAAATAAAGGCAAAAACGAGACATTTTTTTTTTTCTGAGGGTTCGCAGCTGTTTAAATAAGTACTCGCTCCATTCAGGGTTGACGGACTCCAGCTGTTACAACCAGTACATAGAGACGGCGCCGGTAAGCCTGTGATTATTAGCCCAACGACCACGGTGCTGATCTGTAGTGGTTCGGAAGTTTTCCAACAAAAATAAACCATGGCAGCCTCTCTTTGAGTGCATCGTTCCATGCAGAAAGGAAGCATGACAAAAACCGCAGCGCCTATCACAGACAAACTTGTCGAAGTGTGGTATCAAAGTGAGCAGTCTGAAAGCAAAATGCATTTTTTGAGTGCAGTACTCTTAGCTGTACATTTTCAATGATTTCGCTGTATGGGTTGTTGAAACAAACTAAAAAGTAAAAACATCGTGCACCTCAGCCATTTTGAATCGTTTCCTGTTAAACTGTTAATACTGTTTGATGCGTTTCCTCTTAAAAGAAAGTCGGGCGCGACTTCATAGTTTGAGTAAAGTGGAAACCATGTATTTTTAGGAAGTTATAATCAAGAGGTGCGTGGATTTTGCACATGAGCACGTCGTCTGTCAGTCTCCCATTTAATGAACTGTGCGTGGCAACAGTAATGGGCAGTCAAAGGTAGTTATCCTCTCCTCCCTTACCTTTTGCCACTTGCGTCTAGAAAGTGGTAAGGTCAGCTTACATCTGGGTTTGACTTTTTTCGCAGCTATGTGAAAAGAAAAAAATCGGTAAACGTCATTTTCTGTTACAAGAGAACGTTCAAAGCGCCGTCGATTCAGCAAGAAATGACCGCCACGAGTACAAAGTGAACAAATTGCACAAAATGGCGTTGTCATGAAATAACATTCTATTAGCTGATATATATTTTGCTGCTTTTAAACGACAGTACACCATCGAAGTATATCATTTACTTCGAGCCATAAGATCGTCCCAAAATTAATACTGTCTCGGAGGATATTTTTAGACACGATGAGCCTAACCATCACAAAACGAGCAATCACAAAACGACAGGCATTATTTATGACAGTTAAATGAACCTCGAAGGGACACTCTACACAAATTGTAATCGTCATATAGGTAACATTGTAAAGTTCTGAGAACTAGGAAGCTCCTTTTACTGGGAAATATAAATTTTCAACTTGTGATACCTAAAAAGAACGACATACAGCTATCACCAGCTGAGGACCATGTAGCAATTGATCTGCTGGCGTGAAGAGATCTTAGCTATGGCTACTTCTGGTATGAATTTCAAAATTATAATAAGCAAATCTAAAATGGCAGTATGGAGATTTGATAACGGCTCCATATGCACTAGATTGAAAAAATTACAAATTACAGCGGCATAATTTAGAACAGATTAAACTGGTATAGGTTTCAGCTTACTCCGGCAGTGAGGGAAAAGAAAAAAAGCAACCAATATGTCCGTGCACTCGTCGGCTAGGTGGTAGGCAATCCTTATATCCGATCGCTTAGAGAGAGAATGGTCGTCGTTTACCATGAAATTACTTCCCACTACAGAAACAGTAGACGCAAATTCCATCCCTCACTTCCCTCGCTCAACAAAAAGCAAGGAGTAGTCCAGAGGCAGTTGGAAACAGGAACCTTTTCTAGTTCATATATTTGCTTCAAATTGTCCCCAGATGAATTCAGACCGTACTGCGTTAAGTGCAGGACACCCGAAGCCACTCTCAATCACATTCTTTTGGAGTGCACCGCATACAAACCCCAGGAGCATTTGTGGCTCTCTAACCTATAGCAGTGGGAGACTACGTTTTCCAGCTCGGACCCGTAGGTACAACTCCGTGCGACGGGCAGAGCCGAAAAGGTCGCTGCGAGGCTGCGTTTAGTAGCCACATACCAATCATTCTGGAATATAGTCCACCATGAACTTTAATCCAGATATCCTACGATTTCCTTCCTCAGACTTACCGATAAATAATGTTGTTTTATTAAGCGCTAGTCTTCAGTTTTATTTAGTACGATGATTTTCACGGGGTCACTTTGGGTTTTGAGGTCATGAGCTTGAATCGAGGGTGCGAAAAACTGTATACCTGATTTTGTCAGCAAGAACTGCGTAGTTTGCAGAACAGTCTGAAACAGCAACAGAATCGTTTATGAGTGACAACTAACATTGCATGAAAATTCCCTAGGCGTCCATTTATGCACAAGCAAAACAACAGGTAATCGCCTCGTTATTCTTCTATGAGCCTTGAAACTACATAAATTTCATATGCGCCACTCCATCCCTTTTTTTGGAAAATGCATAAAAGTTAGTGTTCGAAGTCTGCACGCAAAAGCGCACGTAATAATTAGCCAACGCATTTTATAGGCGGTTAATCCGTTTTCAAATATATCTTCCTCATCACGGTAACTATAAAAAGATACAAAATACCGGGAAAAATTTACACTCGTTAGGCAGACACGTTAATAAAGCAGAGACGGTTAGAGGTACCGCGGGGATGAGTCATTCTTGGAATCACATCAACCGCTTGCCTTTTCATTCATTTTTTTTGCTTAAATCACGATTCCTTTGGGTAGCAGTAGGGTGCTGAATGCTGTTTATCATTTCTGTAATGAATGGGGCAGTGTGGGTGGATCGTGACAACATCCTAATGGCTTAATTACCTACCTCCAGCGCAGACTACCCAGGAGGACTCCCATGGGAAGGTCGGCGCCGTGCGCCGCGTCTGCGCGGCGAGGGTGCGCGTATCACACGGGGTGAACCGAGACGTCAGGTGCACCCCCACACACCGTGAAGTGTGGAAACGGCAAGACAGCGTAGTCAGTGTCGCGCTCGAATTAACAGTGACTGCGGTGCCACAACACCAGTAAGAGAAACCGGCTCCAAATGTATCCTGTATATTCACTGCCGTAGTGAGTTTGGACGTGTGTACCAATCAAAATTGGTCTGTCATTGCGCAATGAAAACTTAAGAAAGAAAGAGGCCGCCTGTTGAAGAATAAGCATAATAATGACACCCAGTTGAAGAATGTAAGCGTTTAGAAAATATTTCGTTGAACAAAGTCAACTTGAAAGCCTACGTCGCCTCTGAGAGAGAGAGAGAGAGAGAGAGAGGGAAAGGCAGGGATGTTAACCAGAAAGGATTCCGGTTGGCTACCCTGCACAGGGGGAGGGAATGAGGGGAATTAAAGAGGAAAGAGAGAAGTAAAGGGAAATAATCACAGTCTGTCAATCAAGGCAGTCTCTCTCAAAAAGCGAAAGAGTGCCTTGTAAGCCTTGATGGCAGTTGAGTGTTGTGGCCACGGACCGAGGATCTTGGCCTCTGTGAAAGGGCGAGGGTCCAGGCGGTCCAGAGCACATCGCAGCTTATGTCTTTCGGCTACAAAGGCAGGGCACTCACACAAGAAATGGGTGATTGTCTCATCACAGGCGCAGTTCACACAAGAAGGGCTGTCGGCCATTGCGATCCGGAAAGCATACTTATTCGTGAAGGCAACACCGAGCCATAGACGACACAGTAGTGTTGATTCACGACGCGCTACATTACACGTAAGACGGAGGCGCAGTCCAGGGTCCAATGTCCTGAGGCGACGGTTGCACAACTCTCCAAAGTTCCACGCTGAAAGTGTGAGCTCCAGCCTCAAGGAACGAAGCCCACACGCTGCGTCAGCTCTCGTTACGGGGATATTAACGGAGATTCCGTCATTGTCTGGGCAGCTTCTTCACAGTACACGCAAAGATTACGCGAAAGCGCTGAAACGATTATAGCAATAAGAAGGGAACACTAGCGCGAGCCTAACGCTTGAAAACTAGTATTTCAATATTTACGAACCATCTCATTCAGAACCAAAAGAAAAAATTAGCTCAGTATTTAGGGTACCAAAAGATGAATGCCATTGCTTGTCACAACCTTTTCTTTCACATGTATTTTCTCTTCAGATACATCATTTTTTTATTTTCAAATGCTCAACGGAAATGTTCATAACTACTGCAAAACTTGCTTCACAAACGCGAGAAGCCTGTGCAGCTATTCATCCATTACTCTCATATGGCCGATGTTGCAGATGCACAAAAATTTTTAAAAAGATTCAAAAACCGAATGTTTTTCCTATAAGTGACACTTACAGATTTTGACACTTGCAGTTTAACGCGGTCGTGGCGTTAAAAGCTGCTGGTGCCATTAGTCTCAAGGAACACCATTAATGGTATTTCCACTTTCCTGAGGAAGGAGAAGCAAAACCTCATTCTTCTTTCATGCGGTTAATGCGCGTGCACATGCAGATCTGACGCCATGTTACAGAACTGAGGTAAGACTGAAGATATTCACATATTGCGGCGACCTAAGACGGCTAACGTTTATGCAGTTATTCCGCCGGAGTGAAGAGAGCGAGCAAGTGCGCTGTAGCACTGTTTGAGAATGCATGAAATGAGCGAACTCTGTTAGTGTGGAATGTGAGCAAACGATTTCTAGAATAGCAATGCTATCTCTACGGCTGAAAAATTTGTCGTCATAATCTTTATGCCCTGTAAATTCATTCCGTTCGTTGCCTCCTCTAGGGAAGGGAGAAACACCTTGGAGCACTTTAAAACAAGGTCGAATTTCCTGTTGCTTACATACTTGCGTGGTATTTGTGCCGCACAGTGGTCCTTACCTTGCGAGGTAAATTAACATCAAGGGCGTGAACATAAGGAAACCCCTGATCGAATACCAGCCAGAAATCGTTCCAAAGTAGTTATTGTTGAAATAAATATACGATGTGTTTGCTCTGTGCTATTAGCAAAGGAAAGTATCCACCAGGATTGAGAACTCCATGGTTCCACTGGACAGAACTGCCATTGTGGCGTCCCCTTCGTGACTTTCCGGAGCCTACTGGGGCAGGGGTGAGATTTAGGTGTCAAAGGCAGCTTTCCATAGAGGGAGGCTTTTGTGAGATAGTATACTACTATAAGGGCCTTTCTGGGTTTTATAAACGTGGTATAGTTTTCTTCTCGCCTGAGCGATATTCGCTCAAAGCGCTTTTCTCCGATCAGCTCAGACCTCTTTTCCTTCCTTCCTCTCGGAGTTATAAGCGTTCTGTGTAATTGCGTTCTAATAAATGGCATCCGCTCAGATTACACCGAAAAGTTTGGTTTGGTATTATGGGGTTTAACGTCCCAAAGCGACTAAGGCTATGAGAGACGCCGTAGTGGAGGGCTCCGGAAATTTCGACCACCTGGGGTTCTTTAACGTGCACTGACATCGCACAGTACACAGGCCTCTAGAATTTCTCCTCCAAAGAAATTCAACCGCCGCGGCCGGGATCGAACCCGCGTCTTCCGGGTCAGTAGCCGAGCACCATAACCGCTGAGCCACCGCGGCGGTCACACCGAAAAGTAAAAACAAAGAAAAATATTTATCTGTTCTCTGCACAGTGTGTGTCCAAGTGTTATTGTATAATTTTTTCGAAGGTGCTTTGTTTCTGTTATAATTTTTTTCCTGGAATAGTCGAGCACACCACAGCGGCATGAAATGAAAAAAATCATGAATTGCAATGTATGAAATGCGACGGCCTCAGTTCCCGTCTGAGGACTGCAAACATAAGCTTTAGCTGTCTTCGTATCCTGCTTGCGTCGTGTTCGAGACGGGAGACCGAATGTAGAGTGACCTCTCCTACCCTAGTACTAGTTTATGCATGCAGACACACTGGGTCACGGAAATGTGAGGACCGAGGGTGAGGAACTTGTAAAGTCGCTAAATATGGGAATTCCTTAGAAGGTTTTCTACTTGCGCATATATGTTGGAGAAATTACAGGGGAGAAAAAGAACAAGAAGATAGGTTTCCATGCCACTAATACGCTTAAGTAAATTAGACGTTTTTCGATCGTGTGGATTCCAAAGAGCGTCGAATTGCACACCAAGTTATCATTTGGGAGTCAAGACCTTTCCTGCCACGCGCTTTCCCTCGATGTCTTTCGGAAGTATGAGGAACACTGACAGTCTTGGGACTTTTCTAGGATATCCGAACATTAAACAGCTGCACTTCGTAGAACCTCACGCGATAAATCAGGACTTAATAGTCTACTCTTTGTCTGTCGTCTATCTAGTGCTGCGCTACGATCATTTCCCGCTCTTACGATCAGCGCAATGCACTGTGCTGTGAGTGCACTGATACCCCTCCACATATATACTCGTTTTGCACTTCAAACACTGGAAGGTCAAAAAAAGAGGAAAATTTGAGGTCGCACTTAGACCTGAACAAAGCGGCGGTTTCTGCTTTCGTAGTACTGGATTTATTATTCACTAATGACTTCCTTTGATTTCCACGGATCGATCTCCTGTTCATCGTCAGTTTTCGCGCTTTCTAATTTTCACTTTAGAGATTCTACCAGACGTCATAATAGCTGTTGTTTCTGCACAAGCTAAGAAAGATGTTTAGTAACCTCTATGAAGTTCACATAACACATAGAGCAAGCTAGGCTCGATCGTGGTGTAAGATTATATTTTTGCACCGTGGGCGCGATGCACTGGAACCAAAAAGCCAAGTCACAAAGAAAAGCCTTCTCAGAAGGATCGAGAAAATGGTGCCACCATCTATGCCGTTTTTTTTTTTTTTCAAAAGTATTTTATTCGTGACGGGAACGCCAGGAAGATGAGGTTTCGAATTTGGCTCGGCTAGTGTTGGGCCGAAAGCACACATTCCTTTTAAGAATCGGTAGCTACGCCGCCATTTGCTTCTCTACGCACAAAATAAAAATATTTTATTCATTCGTTTTTCCTACTTCAGTTATTTTAAGGCAAGTGAAAGTGTGCTTTTAGGTTCACATGAAAATTCTTACAGTATTTCTTCGAAGTTTCCAGCGAGAACAACCATACTGTTACGGCTGAATATATGCTATATGACCAACAATAGCCAAGTAAATACAAACTGAGATCTTCCCCACATCTCTTCGCCTCTCCGTAGCGGATTAACTATTGTACCATCATTTTTATTGTTTTGAGATAATGTTAAGAAAATATATGATTGTAAAGACCTTGAAGCAGAGGAAAAAATATGCACCCAAAACAAACGACATAGGGCTAGAGAAAATATTTGAGAGCTAGAAAGGAAGGCTGAAGGAAATGACGAGAGGAGAGAAATTAAACAGAAATAACAAAAGGCACAGGGATGGAGGGAGGATGAAATTAGTAAAAAAGAAATGAAGGAAAGAAAGAAAAATAAAGTAACGAAAGAACGAATGAAGAGAGAAAGAAAGAATAAAGGAAGAAAGGAAGAAAGAAAGAAAGAGAGAGAGAGAAAGGAAGGAAGGAAGGAAGGAAGGAAGGAAGGAAGGAAGGAAGGAAGGAAGGAAGGAAGGAAGGAAGGAAGGAAGGAAGGAAGGAAGGAAGGAAGGAAGGAAGGAAGGAAGGAAGGAAGGAAGGAAGGTGGGAAGGCAGAAAGACGGAAAGGTAGAAAGGCGTAAACGATGGAACGGAAAGAAAGGAAGAAAAGAGTAACACAAGAAACAAAAGAGCAAAAAAAAGAGCTTGGCAGGGGAAGAAGCCGGAGAGGGAAAGCTACAGCACTAAGGAATAACAATGCGACGCTAGGGAAATAGCGTTCAGCGGAGCAACACTCGCAAGATCCATTTTGGCGGCAAGTGCAGTCCATAAAGAAAAAAATTTCCTCGCAAACGGCTAGGCGCTTGGTATTTCATCGATGGATTACTAGAGCCGGCTTTTTGTTTACTGTCATTTTCTTTGTCCCAAAAAGTTATATGTGCCTACTACTGCGCCCACGGGTCAAATTGTAGGCTCCTCCGATTGTTTGCCCGTCTTGGACACAATGGCGGAAAATTGGCAAAGAAACGTTGCGTTTCAGGACATCTTCAATTTCGCCTCCTGAAACGACAATCGCGTCTCCTCCACGGATCGAACTCCCTTCCGAATGACGGCTCTCATGGACATTTTATTTCCCCTTTCTATAGCATGTAACTAAATGCGACGAATTTATTGGGCCGCCTCACTCGCTCTCAAAGTAAACATTTTCGCCCTTTCAGAATTCAAGATAAAAGAAACGACAGCGCGCAAGACAGACAGCGAAGAACGAAGAAGCGACACACACAGCCCTGAACTCGCTTAGAATAACGTACGTTTAGGGTTCTGAATAACGGGCTAGAATTAAAGGCCCCGATACCTCGAAAATCCCACGTCTCCACTGTGAGCGAAAAATTATGAGCATCACTCTGGAAGGCTATGCCAGAGAGCAACATCGGAGGCAGGTGGGCTACCTAGTTCGCGTGACCTTGTCATCACAACCTGCTCACCGGATAGGGAGTAAACCACCTACTGTGGCAGGTGGCAGATATATTAGTGATTGGTTGACAGGGGAGAGAAACCTGGGCCCCGCAAGGCCAGACGCTGGGAGCACCTGCCATCCCAGGGCAGTGGCGAATCGCTTGACCGCTGCCTCGCTGTGCCAGGAAGGGTATGAGGAGTCCCAGGAATCAATGAATGTAAATTAGAGAATGTCCTTCCGCATATATGGTAATTAACCCATTACGCTATGCGGAGCTCAAGTGTACCTTCCAATTTTTTACGTTCAATATTAGCTCGGCACTGCTGCTTTTCCGGCATCACTGCGTTTTTATTGCGAAAGCAATACTATTTGCACTTTGCGGGATGACCACCATCGTGCCGCGGCGGTGACCACCATTGACCTTCATTTGACCTTGAGCTGTTGAACGCTAAACAGACTTGTCAACATTGCTTATCGTTAAATGGAGGGCACCAGGGGACACCTTCATTTGACCTTGATTGCATTACATTGGGTTAGATTGGATTACATTAGATTGGATTGGAATGGAATGGATTGGATTGGATTGCATTGGAGTGGAGTGGATTGGATTGGATTGGATTGGAATGGAATGAATTGGATTGCATTGGAATGGATTGGATTGGATTGGTTCGGATTGGATTAGATTGGATTGGATTATAATGGATTACATTGGATTGGATTACAGTGGATTACATTGGATTAGATTCGACTGGAATGGGCTGGATTGGATTGGAGTGGATTGGATTGGATTAGATTGGATTGCATTGGATTAGATTACATTACATTACAGTAGATTACATTGAATTTGATTGAATTGCAGTGGATTCGATTGGATTAGAGTGGATTGGATTGGATTAGAATGGTTTAAATTGCATTGCATTGCATTGCATTGGATTGGATTAGATTGCATGGGATTGGATTGGATTGCATTGGTTTGGATTGTATAACCGATGCATCACCACAAGTCTAACCACAAGCACCACCACCAGCTACACTACCAGCTGTACCATGGCGTAGGTACGGATATTGCTTTCGCAATTACCGGGCTTAACCAAGCTAAGCCACAGCGAATTTTATTCCTTTCAGGTTTGTCCTTATTCATTGAGAATTGTAGCGACGTTATAGAGCCGCATAAGAAATACGCCTTTTACATTTACCTTCCTTACCCGTCGCCTTTGGCGCGTGATCCCTAATGTCTGGTAGTCAGTACTAGCTATACCCACCGTGCGCTCGTTCTTTTTTTCCAGTAGTCTAGCTTTCTCGATCCACTCATGTCGCTCATTGAATTTTAAGGGCTACGAATGGGCGTTTAGCTCGATGCATTTAATGGTCCTCACAATTAAGCATAGGTTTTCCTCAGTTTTGCATTTGTTTCTACTTTCAACCGCGATGTGTTATTTGAGCCTCAGCCTTATCTCGTTCACTTTGTCAGGGTTCTCCTGGGACAAACATCAGGGAGAGCACTGAAGCCAATGGGGCGCGGGGATTTAGGGCAGCGTCCTGGAAGGTCAGTTAGACGGTATCCTTCCGTTGTTGGAATGGAAAGTGCGAGATGCTCTGATCATAGAAGATGTGAGCTACGCGCACTTGGAGCAAGGAATGGTCTGCTTGTGTCACAGAGGAAAACGGCAAAGTTGGCGTCTGTGTCTCTGAGTTTTACGTCCACTAGCAAGGTCTGAGCTGTTCAACGAGGACAATTCGCATAGTCACCGAACACACATGATATTTGCTGCGCCCCAGCCTGTGTTCATTTATTTACATAAGAATTTCACAAGGAATGGATTAAAATGAAATTGAGCTGCCACCTGTTGAAGAGACAGTATCGTCACCAGTTTAATGAGAACAAAAAAATCTGCCTGGTTACTTTACCGCGGGAAAGAAAATCAATATAATATTGGAAGCGCTGATTTTTAAGTGTGGTAAACAACTTTTATTCAGTTGCGTTTTCATATTGGCTATGCCGTCAAGTTTTCTGAACTTTACGATATAGACAAGTTGTTCTACCATTGCGGATTTCCTGGGGAAGAAATCGCAGTTTTTGCATTGCAATATGGCAGGACGTCAAACAAACCATCCCATAGTCAGATTAGAACCATTGCTCGCAAAACGCCTTTTATGCCAAACGCTGCAGATTGAAGAGATAAGAAAAAAATTGACCATGAAAGTTTTCAGAAACTTTCAAAAATTTCTTTAAGTGCAGGCTGTTTGTTTATTATTTAGATATTGTGTAAATATTACTCCAAACGGGCAAATGTTGGCATGGGCAGATGTCGCAAATACTATTTCCGTTACATTTGGATGTTAAAGCCAGAGTTCGTCGTTTTGGCATTTGAAAACAAATATAGCAAGGAATAAATAGCAGTTTTGTGCCAGAACACTGAAGTGTCTAAGAGGTAACGCTTTCCTGATTTCCAGAGGCAATACTTAACGAACTTTGCTCTATTTTCAGCCATTGGTTGATCACCAATGGCGGAGCCATTGTCGTTAGGAGTAACGCATCAGGAGCAAAATTAATCATAGATATTTTTGTTTTCGTCTTTTATCACCTAATGCCAATTCATTTGAAACAGCAGATCTCAATGCCTTAACACATTTCTCTTCACGAAAATGGGCGCACGCTATTTTTTCGTTGCTGATTGTTTTAGCTCAAACAACAATTTCTTCTATCTATGGCATTTGGTACAGTTCCTGCATTTATGTCACGTTACCGAAACTGAACATTTTCCTTCTCAAATATTTGTGCTCATCTTTTCAACTGGTTTTTATTGTTTCTACAAGAAAACAAAAGCTTGCAAGTGTCAATGAAAGTAGAGTGACTATTTACATCATGAATCGTGAGAAAGGAAATCATGAAACCGCGTTGCAATCGCTGCACATGTCAATAGCAGGTGCTAGATTCAACGCAAGAGGTACAAAAACGGACGAGCAATTGAGGAGAGCGAAGGTTGAAATAAATCATTTTTATTGAAAGCTTTTCCAACATCACTGCAGCAGCTAATCTCACCAACTTATTTCCTTCATTGTTTCTGGCTCAAATCAATATATAAAGACTGGAGCGTGACGCTTTCTTCACGTCAGTCACCCCGGTGGTACTGGCCAGAGCTATTGCTCTTCCGAAATTGTCAGAGGAGAAAACCAGACCCCTAGTCCATTTTGTAGTTCCATTTATTGCCACTCCTTCTTCCAATTTGCTTCCTTCTTCCACTCCTTCTTCCTCCTGCTTGGGCCAACTCTGGCTTGCAGTATACTGAAATAAAAAATTTCCTTTTTTTTCTTGCATCGGCTCATTAAGCAGAGTAGTTGTGCATAAGTGATAAGTATTCATATACCAGGGAAAATTATTTGCCAAACGTACATTCGATTTCAACCAGTTTACGCTAGGCGCCGCCGCAATGGCTCAATGTTTATGGCTCTTGGCTGCTGACCTAAAAGACGCAGATTTGGTCCCGGCCGTTCGATCCCGATCGATGTCAGCGCAATGAAGATCCCCAGGTAGTCGAAATTCTGTTGCGTAGGCGAGTCTGGTAACTGTCTTCGTGTGGACTTCAAGATAATGCCTTTATGGCCCGTCATGCAACTTCTATTGATAATAAGAGAGTAATTACTCATTGGCATCCACCCAAGCGCAGCCATACGGCTACAAAGGAAAGCTATACAGCTTTTTCAGAAACTTCGCAGTTAAAGAAAAATTCGTCCTGGTCCGGGGTTCGAACCCGGGACCACCGCTACACCGGAGCAGTCGCTCTACCAACTGAGCTAACCGGGACGGCAAGCTTATGGTAGGGCGAGAGCGAATTGATCAATAACTCGAAGTGGGAACAGTGTTGACCAAATGTTTAGGGGAATCCCCCAAGGTGGAGTAAATTTGTAATAAGAGAGTAATTATTCATTGGCATCCACCCAAGCGCAGCCATACGGCTACAAAGGAAAGCTATACAGTTTTTTCAGAAACTTCGCAGTTAAAGAAAAATTCGTCCTGGTCCGGGGTTCGAACCCGGGACCACCGCTACACCGGAGCAGTCGCTCTACCAACTGAGCTAACCGGGACGGCAAGCTTATGGTAGGGCGAGAGCGAATTGATCAATAACTCGAAGTGGGAACAGTGTTGACCAAATGTTTAGGGGAATCCCCCAAGGTGGAGTAAATTTGTAATAAGAGAGTAATTACTCATTGGCATCCACCACTCTCTTATTACAAATTTACTCCACCTTGGGGGATTCCCCTAAACATTTGGTCAACACTGTTCCCACTTCGAGTTATTGATCAATTCGCTCTCGCCCTACCATAAGCTTGCCGTCCCGGTTAGCTCAGTTGGTAGAGCGACTGCTCCGGTGTAGCGGTGGTCCCGGGTTCGAACCCCGGACCAGGGCGAATTTTTCTTTAACTGCGAAGTTTCTGAAAAAGCTGTATAGCTTTCCTTTGTAGCCGTATGGCTGCGCTTGGGTGGATGCCAATGAGTAATTACTCTCTTATTACAAATTTACTCCACCTTGGGGGATTCCCCTAAACATTTGGTCAACTTCTATTGATGCAACTTCATGGGTGGTGCTAGATTCATACAATACGCTGGCTGAATTTTTAAGCGTTCGCTTGAGATATGGGTTGCACTGCTGCTGCAAGGCGCGGTTTGGTTCACGCTTTAAGCTGACAGTTTGAGTTCGCTGGGGAATGGTTATCTGCTAAAACGAATAAACCTGGATCTTAGAGATTTTAAACTTGAAGCCGAACTTGCAAGTAAATCTAGTGTGGAACCAGTTCTGGTACTTCTGCATAGTGCCTTAGATTTCAGCTTTCCGCTCATTCAAACGAACGCCGGTTTCAGCACGCACAGCTAAATGCATACGTCCACCCGGATTATGCTACTTATTGTCTCTTAACCAAGCAGGCTGATTTCGGCAAAGCAATAATTGTACATTGAGCCGATTTTACCTTTCGATGCGAATTAGGCTATGGGCGATGACGTAGTGGAGGGCTACGAATCTAACTAGACAACCTAGGAGTCTTTATTATGCTATGACACCGCACGGTACTAGGGCCTGTAGTATTTCGCCTACGTCGAATTAAGACCGCCACGGCCAGGATCGAACCTGAGCACTTCAGCTCAGCAGCCGAATACCAATGCCACTTACACACTGCGGTGGCAATAGAGGCAATGTGAGGAAAAACTTGGGCTCTTCATAAAAATATCATAAAAACAATGCTACAGCATTTAGGCGACCTGCTGTGGTTCTGCGATGAGTGCCTAGTGTTCTTGTGATATTCCCGCCAAAAAAACACAAGCTGGAAACGCTTCCATTGTTCTTACACGGTAAGCTCATGTAAGCATGTAAGTGGGCTTCCATGGTGAGCTCACCTTCTAGAATGCTCGAGTACCTTCCATTCGATTATTATATGAAAATATGCCAATCCGACCACTAATCTACCTTAATCCACCTATTAATCCTCACTCTTCCACGTTAGTTCATTTTCTGGGGTAGACGTACTTCGATTTTTTTTTTTTTGGGGCGGGGGGGAGGAGGGTTCTTTCAAATAGTTGAGGGTTGACCAACTTCCCAATTTTGGGAATCTTCATATTTTCAAAACTGGCTGTGCCCTATGATCGGACTATTGATGATCACGAGGTGTTCGTGAGGACACGATCCCCTCAATCGCATTTGTAGATGGCGGGGAGCCTCCATACCATTATTGGCGCAGTAGTGTGGAGGTTGATCACTGTACTCCTGGCTAGGCAGGTGACTGTTTCTAAAACAGCCACCGGCGGATTCTTCTAGGGCTCGTGTTGCTCTTTCCTAGCTTCAGTAAGGGTCATGCGCAGTGCCATCGCGGGCAGGCGCTAACTGCATAAATTTTGCAACGGTTGGCAGTTTGCTCAGAATCCGATGGGCAGATCACCACCTGCCACGGTGGGCAGGTTGTGATGACGGCATGTCATCACGTGACCCAAACTGACAAATCAGGGAAGTTCGTTAGCGAGAAATCGGAAACTGCATGACGACGGAAAGAATCCTGCGGCACTGAAAACGCCAGGAATGCATAGAGTCTTCAATATAAGTATCAATACCTACGAGCCTTTGAAAAAAACAGAACTTAATCGAATCCAGGAACTCTCCACCTCGAGCCGTTACCTTCAGCGTGGAATATTATGTACTAGTCCTCTTTATTTCTCCAATACAGGCTACTAATTGAGTAGCCAATACAGGCTACTAAGGATCCAGTTTCGGCAGTTTACGCGGTACCCATACTCTTCTTGAGATTTAACGTTTGGAGGTCACGTTACTTGGAGGCTTCAGCTCTTTATTTTCATAACCACATAACTGACTAAGAGCAGCTCGACAAAGTACAAGAACAAAAAAGAAACGATTGGCTCTCGGTACATCATAACTGTGTATTTGATGTTGTTATAAATTAATCTTGCTGAGTTGCCTATAAGTCATTCACACGAAAACGCAAATAAAGATGTTTTCGCAGTTCTGGCCTGACGTGCAAACACGGGAACAAACACACCAACTGGAAAAGACAGTAAATACACTTGCAGACGTTGCAAAGCGAAATGAAGGAAGCCCTATTTGACTCTGTCCCGAGTAAGCAGCGGGCCCCTGACAGGGCCGTCGTGACACTTCTGGGAGTCTCGTTATCAATCCTCCACGAAGTCCATGATTACAGCGAAGAGCTCACAGCAACTATATGCCTCCTCTTGGGAACACCGTTAATGCTTCATGTTCTGTAGCCTGTATCGCCGAGGGCAGCCATTGTGTGGCGCTTGGTAGACTTGCGGCGTATTGTGCACTCCGGCTGGTTTCATTCGTCAGAGCTACGGGCTCATTATATTTCTGTCTCATGTCTAGCAATATCGAAACATATTCGAGAACTGCAAGGTACAGATAGTCTCTGCTTTGAAGCTGCTCTCCTGTGAGGTTCTGAAGTTCTGAAGATAGCTGCTCTGAAGGACTCTGCCTGATTATGAGTAGCAAATCGTATGTTTTTTCGGCTTTCTCTCAAGTCATCTCGGGAGTTTCACTAAAGAAGCTCTAGGGATGCCGGCAATAAAGAACAAACCATGCGTTCTTTGTGATAAAAACTTATAGCCTGCAGCAACAAAGAAATACGCGGTTAATCCCAATGAAAGCTTAAAAACAACACAGTGGTAACCCGAACGGCATGCTCTGTTAATTTTTTTTTAAAAGAATGTCGTCCAATGACACGTGCTTTGTTTAATTCTTCTCTAATATTGAACATCAGAGATAGATTTCCCTGATGTTGATCTTGTGCTGTTTTATAAGTGGCAGGAAAGGACGCCGTGATCTCCTGTACAGTGCACATACACTATCTAGTAGTACATTTCTTTACTAGCCTACATCTGCCAGCCAGTGGGAGGGAGACAGAGAGAGAGAGAGAGAGAGTGCATTTTATTCAGCGCAATCAACAAACTTGGAAGCCGTCCTTTTGGCTGCAAGTGCAATCTGCTGTCTGTGCCACATACATTTCGTTTCATACTGGGAAAGCAGCTATGACATGTTGGTTATTCACTTCTGATGTAACAGTGCAAAACAACGGGACAAGACAGGAAACAGCACCTGTCTCCTGTCTTCTTCATCCTTCTGCTCTGCTCCATTACAAGTTGGGTGTTTGGTTTATTGGCTTTAACATCCCAAAGCGACTCAGGCAATGAGAGACGCCGTAGACAAGGGCTCCGGAAATTTCGACCTCCTGGCATTCTTTAACGTGCACTGACATCGCACAGTACACGGGCATCTAGAATTTCGCCTCCATCGAAATTCGACCACCGCAGCCGAGAACGAAACCGCGTCTTTCGGGTCAGCAGCCGAGCACCATAGCCACTGAGCCACCACGGTGGATCCAATACAAGTGTTTTCATTAGTGGCTACCATGCTGCGAGAGAACCTTCCTGGGCAATACATTCAGTGGATGGTGATAAACGGAAGGTGGTCTGACACAAGACCTTGGTCTTAAAACAGGCGTTGCCTACTGTACGTTTCCTGCTATTTTAACAAAAACATACCAGGAAAAATGAAAAGGAAAAGAAAAGGGCGGGGGGAGGGGGTTGAAAAAAAAAAGGTTAACTTCCATCACCTCTTTTGCCGTTTGATTGCTCACAAAATCCGTGCATTAAAATTGCTTTGAGGCGCAGTAGGAAGACAGAAAACTTTCTCGTCCAGCTCTAGAACTGACATGAAAAAATGAGAGAATGACACCCAACAACTTGATGCTGTCGAATCAGGATGGTTTTCGCTCATACTGAATTTGAAACAAAATTAACACTAGATTGCAGTTTAGGGCTCAAAGGCAACGCAGAGGTAACTTTTACCTTTCCCCTGTTTCAATTGTTGACACTTCATTCAAAGTAAGTTATCGATTTCTGGGCATTACCTTCCACCAGCGGACAATTTCTCTGGTGAAGAGATTTGCCCTACACGATTATTATTCATTTCTTCCCTGGCGTTTTAAAAACAAGATAGAGAAAGGAGATAGACGAGAACTTCCTCTTTCTGGGCGCGTTGTCTATTCCCTTGAGGCAGCAAATAAAGGGCGTACAATACGCCTACCTCTCTGAAACGCCAATACATAGTACACGAAGCAAACACCATTCACCGCAAGCTATTGTTTACACACAGAGAATATAACTAATGCCCCCGTTTCAACAACATTTCTTCTTTCCTGTAGGGAACACTGCTTAACTGTGCGAGGGGATTACCGCAGTGGCGCAATACTTTTCCGGCGAGGTGGAGTAGCCGCATCCAAGGGCCCATAGAAGGAAGCAAGGATAGCAAACAGGTACTGAGTCTGCAACATTCCTTTAATCCCCTTGAAGCGTAATCGGATTACCGTTTCTGCGCGGTGTAGGATACTGATCGAAGAAATCCCCTAGCATGTTTAGGGGGCCATGTTTAGTGATCTGGAGGAAAACTCCCACCACCAACAACGTACGCACGCCCCGATTGGACGTTAAACAGACATGTTCGTGAAAGGAACATAGAAGCAAACTCGGCAGCAAAAGAACCGCGTTACAAATGACCTTCTAAGAAGACCCGCTTTCGTCTTTGTGGATTAAAAAGAACTTGGACGTTGCGTTGTAAGCCAAGCAAGGCTGTAAATTTCTCTTTTGGACAAGTAAATATTCGAAAACGAGAATATAAAAAAGCAGCCATGCATAAAGGTATTTGTTAATAAAAAAGATACGACCGGGCCAGGGGTGCGCATTGCTTGTGCATTTCTATATTTGAGGGTCAGAACAATTTTATTTGTGTCAGCCACTCATTTTTCTGTGCAAGAGAGATAACCCGCAAATACTTCGCTGCCAAAGTCCTCAAAGGCGTTCAGTCACCCTTGTCATCTTGATAGAACATGTCTACTGCTAAATACTAGTTGATTTAGTGGTTAGAGGTGTTTGATCAATTTGATCAGAATATATATCTATATGGAAGCAGTCAGCGTTGCTCAATAGGCCAGTGAAGACTTGCCCACTCCTCTCTTCCTCTGTGCGTGAGCACGGAAGATGTTAGTCATGATAGTCATGAAATAAGTGTCAACAGCTTACCTACACGCTTTTCGCTAAATTAGTCCATTCTCTCTAACTATATCTCAGCGGTCTTCTTTCTACCCTAGTTTCGGTGAGTTACAGCACGCCTGGAATTCACACTAGGAGCCTGAAATGGATAATTTATTCGATTTTGGGGTCTCGTGGTGTAGAGTCTGCACTGTACATTGAATTGCTAGAGTAGGAAAATGTTTCACTTAATGATGCTGCATACATGTTCAGGGTGGCTAAAGAACGCACATTTACTTTGATCAACCATTATCGTTTGGTTGTAAAGCCACTGGTGTCACGATAGCAAGCACCGAAGCAACAGCATAAAAAGTGCGCGAAAAGCTAGACGGATATTCCCACTAGGCAAAACTAGGCACGTAATGCAGGAACTGTTTCTGTACTGAGAAGACCAACTAAAAGCTTCCTTGACTTGCCTGCGTTTGACATTGCCCAAACCGTAGCATTTTAAAAAGAAGGAAGAGGGATATATTCTGATGTTCCCTGAAATGGGCGTCGGTAATGATCGTTCCTCACGACGTTAGAAAATTTCGAACACATTCGCTGCGTGTCGACCAGCCTTCCTGTGCAGTGATTCCGATAAGCGTGATGGATCAGTCACCGTGTGAACCAGTCAACAATCCCCCCAAATGAAAAATAACTCAGCTTTTAGCCGTTCCCGCCGAGCATTAAAGACCTAGAAGCTCTGGCTGAGATAATCAGAAGGGCAGACGTGAACAATACGTTCGCAGGTTTCAGTATACTGGCGATGAGAGCCGCATTGTTTCACTCTAGCCTTGTGTATTAGCCACGATATGCCAAGACATAGATGTTCAGATTTTTTTTTTTGTGAAGGTTTACTCGTGAAAAACGTTCACTTGAAAGTCGTTTCCGAGTTTCCTCTCAAGTAATTTTGTTAGGCTGTGCGGCTGTGTCTTTGAGCAGATCACTGCGGAATTTTTCACCCACCTCTCCCATTGGTTCTGAATATGAGTCGCGAGCATCATATTTCGCCCCTTTATGCCTCTCTCTCGCTCTCTAAGTTTATCTGTAGCTTCCTTACGAGGGCCTTTAGAGCTGTCCTTCGAGTTTATCACTTGTCTGTTTCAAAAAATTGTTCTTCGCTTTTATTTTCAGCATCGGGGTTGGCTGAAAAGGAACACAGCAGAGCCATTTGCCGCAGGTGGAGCTCTCCTAGTAGCTCATTCAGAGACGTTGTTTTAATTTTTTTTTATTTGACAGTAGACATATCACCAATCTTCAAATATCCTTCGGGTTAACCCGGAAATAGACATTATTGTTTCTGTGTGCGAGGGAACTGCCTAATAAAGGCACTATTTTCTTAGCGGTCCAAAACGAGCCATCCTGGTAAAGCGGCGAGTACGAGGGGGGATCAGTCTTAAGAAAAAAAAATATCCATAGGAGGGCGACATCATTATCTGAGGGCCAATTTGTTGTTTGGCCCTTTTATTCTTCCGCAAATGTTTGCGTTTGCGAATCGTATTTAAAAAAAAAGGCGCACCGTATTTACCACACTTTATTCGCTGCTTACAGCAGCTTAAGGACAGTATGGTCGGTAGCTGTAGCCAGCGTTACGGAGGAATATTGAACGTGTCTCCTGAAACACATTATGCATGGCCTAGGTTAAGGCTTCGTAGAGTTCTTACTGCTTGAAATTAACTATTGCTTAATGAAGTGCAATATTTACCCGCTGCTTACTTCGAGCATGACGCCTGAAACGTAGCCACACATTCTGTAACAAGTCTTTTTAAAAGTTGAATCTTTTTCAACTTTATAACTGATTCTTTACGTTTGTAACATGGGGGCTGATATCGGGGATGCAATATCGGCCGCCCTTTGCTCTGCTGAAGTAATAGCTGACCAGTTCATACAGTAGGAAAGAACGAATTCGTGAAAGGATAACATAAAATAGATCCGCAATATTAGGAATATACATTACGCATATATATTTTTATTGATATGTTAAATTCAACCATTCATTGCTAATAAGGCTGCTTCATCTCCACGTATTTGCCCTGCGTTCCAGCCTAGACTCTGGTGTCGTTTATTCCCCAATGCCCTCCGCCCTAACGCCTAATTAATCCGTCATAAAACGCGGTCACTTCTCTTCCACCTGTCACCGCCAAGTACGGCATGGCATTTTTTTAATTTCAGCGCTATGGCGTTTCGCAAATTAACAGCTCAGCCGCTGCAGCAGCAGGTCAGCTTGTTCATCCGAGACCCGGAACTGAACGCGTGTGCACACACAGAGCGCATTTCTCGACGGGTGAATTAACACGCACAGAGGGTAGCGTGACTGCAGAGTGGGCCAAATGTTATACAGGCACCGACGAGAGAATGCTTTCCGGCGTTCAGTGACGGCGTGCTGCCGAGTCAGTGAGTAAGCTGGCCGAAGAAGGAAAGAGGGCAACGCATTGGGCAGAGGGAAACTTAACAGATATCGTTCGCATCTAGTGTTTGCTGGGCTCCGCTTCACCGCACTCTTCCCCGCCCTACACTCTGTGGAGTAAACAGCTCGCTTAATCAGCTATCTTGGGCATCGATTGCTCTGCCATCTGTCCTGCTTTCTTTCTCTGTACCTCTCTGCTTCCTGCTGAGGCAAGCAGGTCGTCTATATATAGCCATCGATCACTTCATGCACGGGAATAGGTTCGATCCTGTCGGTTAGCTTATTTAACGTTAACAACAGCCTCTAAACCCATGTTGGTCTTTCCTTTTTGCTTTCCCGCTACACTCATTTCTTCCAGCTCGAAGTGCATGCTCCACTTTCTGGTTAGCCTAATCAATTCCGATAACACGCATGCACTACTGCACAGTAATGCACTTCCGAGTTAGGAAAACTAATGGGTCTTTTGCTGAGCGCCAATAATTTGCTAGTATGGTTCCTTATAAAACAGACCAGGAACACCCTGCCAGTCCAGTTAATGGTAAGGTAAGAGGATATTCACAGTGATCTACTGATGTCTGAAGCAGGGAAAACAATTAGCGAAAAGTGAAAACATGAACACCAGTTACAAAACAGCTTGCCCCAAACCCCCGTTTTCAAGAATTAATGAAACGGGTTAGAACATTAATCAGGAGAACATGATTGCTTTACTGGACACAAAATTTACTCAACTTCCAATGCGCACTATATCTCCATTATGTATGCAGTGCAAACCGAACGAATAAATGCATTAGCGAGACGATACAGAAGTTGCATGCATGTTTTTTAAGCCCAATCTTTCCCACATGCAATCAAAGTGATTCAATAAAGTACGCAAGCATTTGAACTAGAGAGATAATCCTTGCAAGAATACAAATTTGTGATGTGCTGCAGATAGCAGTCTCTGCAAGTTAAAACTTAAGCTGACAGTCATAAAACATTTGCATTAACTCAACTGTCAAATTTTTAACTCGCTTTGGGCCGATTTCGATTCAGCTTCTGTAAAGGCTCCTTGAGAAGCACTTCGCAATCGTATTTGTTGCAGAATCAACAGCAAAAAAAAAACTACACTAGGAAGCGTAAACGGTTACAGCTTCCCAGGCTGCGCAGATATTTATGCTCGTGGAGGTTGGATAAACACCGCGTATAAGAAAAGGTAATTAAAGTATGTTTTCGGCACACACAGCATGCTAGCAGGAGCGGCTGAAAGGTTCCTTGTAGCAAGATCTGAGTGTAAAAAAAAAAAAAAATGTCAGTTATAGCTGGTACAGATTTTGTGTTCACGGGAAGTTATTCCCAAATTTGAGCACCTGCCAGTATTTATTTCTTACAAAGACGCAAATCTTTAAAAATCATTTTTTTTTTGGCGCACGTATTCAGAATGCTAAGTATTTCAGCGCTTTCCGGTATACGCTGAAGCTAAGAAGGTTCTTATTTTTCACTCTTACGACATCACCACAAAAAAGCATTGTATAATCAGGGACAGTGAGCAATATTCAGGAACTCGTGATGATACCCGTTCCTCCTTCACGATAATTCCGGGTGGTGTGAAGAGAACTTAAGGGTTTTCCTCTGCTACTACTCTCGCTTAGTTATCAAAGGTATTCCTCAGAATTATCGCTTTAAAGTTAATCGACTTGTTTCATAATTCCACTGGGAAGGAAAAGAAAGAAAATTAACGCTTTCGAAGATTAATATTCGGAAGCGCGAGAGAAAAATTCTCACACAGGTGTAAGATAATGTTAAAAAACAGGTTGGAGCTGGTTACTTGGCAAATGCCTCACAACTGTCGTAGAATAACCAAATCTAAGCAATGGCGAAAAGGGGGGAGAAGTAAGCATTATAGGAGATTTTATGGGTTCTTTAAAACTTATCAGTGAACACCTGCCAAGGTTTCTTTCTCACCCAAAAGGGCTGTTGTTTACTGCGTCGTCACTCTGTCACATTTTGGCGACGCGCGAAAGTTTCCAATCTGTCAACTTCTGCGTGCTTTTGGCTGTGAACGAAACACCTGTGACCACTGTTCGAGAAATTAGCGGCACGGAAGTCGACTTTGCTCCAATGCGTGCCAGGGAATTAAGCAGCATGGCCCGGGGGCGCACCACACGGGCCTCCCAATGCATCATTTTCTACCCACATAGTCCTGGTTAACAGCTCCGATTTGTTGGTCAAGATAAAAGAGATCTGGAGTTTTTTAATCGCCCCAAACTTCGTTCTCGGTTGCCCACGGTGCTTAAGTTTCCCGCATGAACGCTTCTGGTTCTTCTGCTAGCATCAGTGCAAGTCACGTTTCATATGCTATTCGAAACTCTAACGCGACGCGAGAACTTGGGAAGAGAAAAAACAACCTCAAAAGCTTTTCTTCTTGAGCTACAAACCGTTAATAATACTATCTACTCTGCCTGCCTGTCATTGCTGTGTCGCGAAGCGCGCGGTGCACTGCGGTCGAGTTACACTGAAGCGAGCCCTCTGGAACACTCGTCTATACGACCGCCTTTCGCTGCCGGCAGAGTTGACACCGTGGGGCAATAATTAACGGTGGGCCTCGGTGGGGAGAGCGGAAGAGGGAGTCTTGACAGGAGCGAGAACGTTCTCTAACCAGTGCGCCTACACTTACTAGCACGCTTTCCTTGTGGTTAATTTCTTGACTCTACACCAGCACCCGATCTCTGAACAGGCTGACATTTTGGTCCGCGTCTGTTCAGAAACTTCCCTATGAAAACTGGGTAGGCTCGAGCATCAAATATCGTGCAGTGCCCCACGGAGCGTGTCTTACTCAGAATACGCCGTACGGTACACCTTCTAATCACACTGAGCTTTTGAGCCCAGGACTGATTCCGCCTTGTATGCTTTCTTTTATTTGACAGGAGCTCATGAGCCTGAATAAGGTCATCCTTGTAGTTTGTTTTCCAATAAACTGAACTGGCGTCGGCCTGCAAAACAACTGATATTGCTTGGTCAGTAAACAAGTAACGTTAAAATGGCAATAAAAAATTACATTCGAGACATGCAGTGTTCTACTACAAATACAGTATTTCTTACTTCCGAACAGTCCAGTCAGTCGCGGTTAAATAGCATGACGGCAAAGATGGCTATAGAAAGCATTCAAGACAATCACCTCCTTGGAAGCATGCACCAAAGTGCAGCAATATGGGTTAATTTCTTTTTAGAAGAGTGAGGCTGGTAGATCACCCGGTGTTCATCGACAAATGAGGACACAGCACATGGCCAACTCTATGTCCCTGCACGAGTGGCACGAAAACTTGAAATGCTAAGGTGCAACACTAGCTAACATAACTCGCTATGGACGCCCGCGGACTACGTCTACGCCGGACGTTATTCCTTATGTGGAAGCCAGTATTTAAGATAACCTACGGTTGCGCTATCGACGAGGTGGCACAAAGAGTTCTGCTTAGTAATTGCGCTACACAACAAATAATTGCAGTAACCTAAATATTGTTCACAGCGCAACAAGAACGGGAAGAACGAAAGACGATAGAGTAACACAAACAAGCGCTGACTATCAACTAGTTTTTATTGCAGAAAAGAAGGGTTATATATAGAAACACTTATCAGGCACACAGACGTTTTCTGGAAGGCACGTGGGAGTTCAGATACCTTAACTCCCTCTCGGATAAGGCAATCGAAGGGCTGCTGATACATAGACTGCCTTTTTGATGAATATAAAAGGCCTCCATGATCTCTCGTGTTACCTTATCGCCGTGTCGGAACAGGATGCGCGTGTTACTATAATCCGGTACGCATTTGCACTCCTTGCACATAAACGTAGACTGTGCAAGGGGGTCACCTCTTGCCCTCCTTTCAGCATGATCTTTCATATGCTCGCATTGGCAGTTCCTGCAATGGGCGCCTGTGTGGGAAAGGGGTTCATTTTTTCTAGTATTTTCATGCTCCAACAGGCGCTTATTCACACACCTGCCGGTTTGGCCGATGTACATAGCCCCGCATGAAAAGGGAACCTGGTAAACCACCCCTACTTCGCAGGGTACCGCCGGGGACAAATGCCGCACCTGGCAGGCACCCCTCTTGCCTTCTAGCCTCTGGCTGATCTGCTTGCACATCGTGCTTAGCTTCCTGGGCGCAGAAAAGACGACGTCAATGTCGTATCTGCCTGCAACTTTCTTCAGCCCATGTGATAAGCAGTGTGCATATGGGACCACAGCCGGTCTTTTCCTCTTTTTGCCTTCTTTCGGCTGAACGCCATTCTTGAGCTGCCTGAGAAGCTTTTCCGCTGTTCTAGAAATGAGTTGGTTAGGGTACCCATTCACACGCAACCTGCTTGCTTGCGCCAAAATGCTCTCTCCCATTCTCTCATGGCAAGATTTCCGGAGAGCTGATTGCAAGCAAGAAACGGCAATGCCCTCTTTTATGAGCTTAGAATGACCAGACCGGAAGTTTAGCAAGGGTTTTGCTGTCCTCGGGCGATACCACCAGCACACGTGTTTTTCCTCCCCACACAGTGCCAAATCCAAAAACTGCAGTTCACTGTTGCGGGGAACCTCAGTCGTGAACTCTAGCCCACGTACACACTCCTTAAAAATCTTAAGAACGTCGACCAGACTCCTAGGCAAGCTGCCTGTTCGGGTGAACACCAAGTAGTCATCGACACATCGAAACACCCGAACAACTGACTCATCTAATGCCCTTTCAATTGCCTTATCAACCCTACCTAAAAAGATGTTGGCCAACACCGGAGCAACTCTAGAGCCTATGCAAACCCCCGACGCTTGCACAAAAGCCTCACCCTCCCAATCGACCACTGTAGCAGACAGATAAAAAGACAAAATCTCTAAAAAACTTTCAATTGAAACACCGCATTTATCAAAAAAGGCACTTTCGTCATTGTCCTGTGTAATGCAAGTCTTAACAGCTTCCATGAGTTCATAATGTGGCAGGGAATAATACAGGTCCACCACATCAATGCTGAAAAACATGCAGTTACCGGGGTTATCTGCCTTCAGAAATTCAACCAGCAAGTCCGAATTGGGAATAACGAAGGGGTCCGACACGCACAAAGAAGCCAGTTGTCTCTAAAGATACCCTGAGACGACATGCTGCCAAGTCCCCCGTTCAGAGGCGATGGAACGAAAAGGATAGCCTGGCTTGTGTGTTTTAGCTTGCCTAGGAGTCTGGTCGACGTTCTTAAGATTTTTAAAGAGTGTGGACGTGGGCTAGAGTTCACGACTGAGGTTCCCCGCAACAGTGAACTGCAGTTTTTGGATTTGGCACTGTGTGGGGAGGAAAAACACGTGTGCTGGTGGTATCTAAGGCAGACAGCTGGGCTAGTTGGTGTTTAGATTGAGAGGACATAGTAGTAGCGCTTAAAAACAAGGACCAGAGGGTAGAGAAAAAAAAAAACTAGCGCCTGTGCTGTCTTTCTCTACCCTCTGGTCCTTGTTTTTAAGCGCTACTACTATGTCCTGGTGGTATCGCCCGAGGACAGCAAAACCCTTGCTAAACTTCCGGTCTGGTCATTCTAAGCTCATAAAAGAGGGCATTGCCGTTTCTTGCTTGCAATCAGCTCTCCGGAAATCTTGCCATGAGAGAATGGGAGAGAGCATTTTGGCGCAAGCAAGCAGGTTGCGTGTGAATGGGTACCCTAACCAACTCATTTCTAGAACAGAGGAAAAGCTTCTCAGGCAGCTCAAGAATGGCGTTCAGCCGAAAGAAGGCAAAAAGAGGAAAAGACCGGCTGTGGTCCCATATGCACACTGCTTATCACATGGGCTGAAGAAAGTTGCAGGCAGATACGACATTGACGTCGTCTTTTCTGCGCCCAGGAAGCTAAGCACGATGTGCAAGCAGATCAGCCAGAGGCTAGAAGGCAAGAGGGGTGCCTGCCAGGTGCGGCATTTGTCCCCGGCGGTACCCTGCGAAGTAGGGGTGGTTTACCAGGTTTTTTTATTTTTTTATTTATTTATTCATACTGTTAACCCTCTGCATGAGGGTCATTACAGGGAGGGAAACATATACAGACACAAGTGCAATTCTCTTCGCTAAAAAAAAAAACAACACTCAAATGCACAGAATTACAGATTTGCACAGCAATCTTCCAGGAACGCGTTCACACCTATCACAAATTTGTCTACATCTGTTTGGTCCACAACGTCACTTGGTAGTTGATTCCAAATTTCTACAGCATCGGGAAAAAAGGAGTAGCGATAGACATCAGTACGTGTAATAATAGGTTGTAATACCTTACTGTGATTTTTCCGAGGGCAACGCTTCAGGGGAGGTGCAACATAGTGATGTTTATTAATTTTGACTTTATCATTCATTATCAGAAAAAAAAGTTTCAATTTCTGCTTTAGTCTTCTTACTTCTAGTGATTCTAGCTGACACTCTTTTAGCATTGCTGTGACTGAATCAGTGCGGCGGTATTTAGAGCATATAAAACGTGCTGACATCCTTTGCAATCTTTCGAGTTTCCGCGTTTTAAACCCTTTTGATGAGGACTCCACACTGCACTTGCGTACTCTATTATTGGCCGCACGAACGTCTTGTACGCAATCAATTTAATTTCTCTAGTCGCATTCGGCAACTTCCTCCTCAGGAAACAGACCTTCTGGTAGGCTTTTAAATAGACATTTTCAATATGGGTGCGCCAGTCAAGATTATTTGTTAATGTCACTCCCAAGTACTTGAGACACTTTACTTGATCTAAGGAATTTTCACCGATATTGTATCGAAACATCATAACATTCTGCTTCCTTGTTACTTGCATGTAATTAGATTTTTGGTAGTTTATTTCCATACCCCAGTTCAGGCACCACGAGTTTAACGACTGAAGACATCTATTTATGTTCATCTGATCTGCCGGGGAAGGCACAGGAGAGTAAATTAAACAATCATCGGCAAAAAGTTTCATTCTGACAGGCGATTCGACGATAGCAGAAATATCATTTATATACAATAAAAACAAAAGCGGACCTAAAACGGAGCCCTGTGGCACCCCCGACAGAACTTCACGCCTATTCGATACTGCACTTTCTATTTTGACGACTTGACAGCGGTTACTTAGATAGGCCTGAATCCATAGTACTATATTTTCAGCGATTCCTAATCTGCGTAGTTTAAAAAGAAGCTTATGATGCGGAACTTTATCGAAAGCCTTCGAGAAGTCTACACAGACCACATCTACCTGCTGACGTTCATCTATAGCCTTGCAAAAGTCGTTCACTGTTTCAATTAACTGCGTCACTGTCGAAAGGCCGGTCCGAAAACCATGCTGAAATGGACACAATAGGTCATTTATTTCTAAAAAATGAAGGATGTGTTTAGCTATTATGTGTTCAAAAACCTTGCAACATACGGAAGTGAGTGAAACTGGCCTGTAGTTTTTTACAAGTAGTCGATTACCGCCTTTAAATACCGGAACTACTATTGCGCTGCGCCAGTCACGAGGTAAAGAATGATCCCGCAATGACTTCTCAAATAAAATTTGCAAATAATATGATAACCACTCAGCATACCGTTTAAGGAATTCCGTCGGTATTTCATCGGGACCGCTCGATTTCTTCGGGTCCAGAGACAGCAGCTGCTGACAGATGCCCTCCCTATTGATGCGAATCTCGTGCATTGAGTATGACAACGTGTAAATTGTTGTATGATCACTCTCAATGTCATTATCATCCCTACTGAAGACCGACTGGAAGAAATCATTAAACAGATTTGCAATATCGGTTTTATCAGTCACCTCATCGTTCCCATCCATTACCTGTGTGATTGCGTTCTTTTTCGCTGAAAAATATCGCCAGAACTTTTGTGGTGAGCTTGTGAGAAAATTAGTGTTGTATTGAAGAAAGTTTTTTTCGAATCCAATAACACTGTTTTGAGCTTCTTTTTGATGTTTGAAAGTTCTGTCGCTCTATTTTTTTTGCTTTCGTAGCCTTTTTACCTTGCGCTTTAACTGAATGATCTCTCTAGTGATCCAAGGATTGAGCTGCTTCGATTTCTTTGAGCGAGTGGGAACAAACTTATCAATGCAATATTTTAGTGTGCCCTTAAAACGTTGCCACAATTCCTCGACACTTTCATGGTGTGATGATGTTGCAAACTGATTCAAGTTTTCTTCTAAGACGTCTAAGATAGACGTATCGTCTGCCCGGCTGTAGTCTTTGACCCGTATTAAAACATGCGATTTTTTGCGGACTTGTGTGTTCAACCGCACATTCAAACAGATCATCTTGTGGTCAGATAAACCCGGCTTGACAGATATAGTGTGGTCTGCCACTTTAGGGGATAAGAAAACCAAGTCCAACAATGACTGGGACCTTGATGTAACCCTTGTAAAATCCTTTACTATTTGCTTAAGGTTATGAGTAAACATAATTTCCATTACTTTATTCGCACTGCTTATTTCTACATTACCTGTTGACAAAGTTTCCCAATTAATATGTGGCAAATTGAAGTCGCCAGCCATTATCAGTCTGGTGGTCTTATTTACATGAGAGTTAAGGAGCAAAAGCAATTCATCCAAAAATTCAGGAGATGTAGAAGGCGGCCTGTACACAACACCTACTAAATGTACAAGGTTCCCACAAGAAACCCTGCACCACACCATTTCAGAAAGGCTGCAGTTAAGAGCGACTGCAGATACTGTGCTTTTCATAACAATAGCCACCCCCCCTCCTTTAGAATTTCTATCCGATCTAAAAACATGGTAGCCTGGTGGGAAAATGCTATCGTTACTAATTCCCTCATGTAACCAGGTCTCGGTTATTAACAATAAGTCAGGGTTCTCGAAAATTAGCAAATGTTCTAAATCAGTTGTTTTGTTTGCTACACTACGGGCGTTTAACAGAATAATTCTGAGCTATATTTGCGAGCAATCGCTATGATCATCAGAATCTGCAGTTGATTTGGCCGGGGATAGCGAACTATGACCAGCAGACTCATCGTTAACTTTGGGTCCTCCTATCTTATCTTGGTGGGTTCGGTACAGACAACGCTCTTGTCGTTCATGATCCCATGCGTAAATGGTGTTGTTAATCTTAAGTTTATCATGTATCAGTTTGACCTTTGTTCCGTTATCTCTTTCGGCTTTACTACTTTGCCACAGTTTTTTTCTTACTGCTACTGTTTCCTTCGCATAGTCTGGGCTTACACTTATCGGGCCGCCTTTCAACTTCCCGCAATTCTTAAATATCAACTCTCTTTCTATAGAGTCGAAAAAGTGCTTAATGACAGGTCTATGGCTACCAGTTTTTTTCTTGCCTATACGATGAATTCTGTCTATAGTTTTCGCCTGAACGCCCAATTTTTCATTAAATATCTTCTGAACCACAGCTTCCCTCAGATCGGAATCTGATTCGTCTTTTGCTTCTTTGACACCAAAAACCAAAAGATTATTACTTCTGCTCCTGTTCTCGTATTCAGTCAACTTATCTGCCTGCTGACGAACAAGGGTCTCTAAAGTTTGCATTCGTTTGTTCATTTCTTCGATAAAATCAAGAAATCCAGTCATCCTATCGCATTTTGCATTAAGTTCGGTCATTTCTGTTCTCAGTTTATCTATTTTAGCATCCGACGTGGCCTGGTTTTCTAGAATTAACTGCAACATTTCAGCAGTCTTTGGCCCCGGGTTTTCCTCAATATCACCAGAAACCAACAAAGACAATAACATAGACCAAGTGTCACTCAAAACAGTCAAAGCAGTCAACAATCTTCCAGGGCACGGCAGAACTAACAGAAAGCGGTTGTCACTCCTAACACTTCCAATATTAGTCAAATAACGAACCTGTAACAGCAGGATCGGTGGCTTAGACATGTTGCCGGTTGTCCAGGTGCCGTGCCCTCTGAATGCTCCGGCGTCGCGCAGTTCCTTTTGTAGACTAGCCACTGGTGACGTCACTGTCATCGACGAAAGACGCCCCTTGAACAGGTTATCGCCGATATCGCTGTCGTGATGGGTCGCGTAGAAAAATGGTGTTTCATCCGTTCCACAGGTGGAAATGCTTGCGGCAACAATCCACGGCAGGACCTGTAACAGCAGGATCGGTGGCTTAGACATGTTGCCGGTTGTCCAGGTGCCGTGCCCTCTGAATGCTCCGGCGTCGCGCAGTTCCTTTTGTAGGCTAGCCACTGGTGACGTCACTGTCATCGACGAAAGACGCCCCTTGAACAGGTTATCGCCGATATCGCTGTCGTGATGGGTCGCGTAGAAAAATGGTGTTTCATCCGTTCCACAGGTGGGAATGCTTGCGGCAACAATCCACGGCAGGACCTGTAACAGCAGGATCGGTGGCTTAGACATGTTGCCGGTTGTCCAGGTGCCGTGCCCTCTCTTCCCTTTTCATGCGGGGCTATGTACATCGGCCAAACCGGCAGGTGTGTGAATAAGCGCCTGTTGGAGCATGAAAATACTAGAAAATGAACCCCTTTCCCACACAGGCGCCCATTGCAGGAACTGCCAATGCGAGCATATGAAAGATCATGCTGAAAGGAGGGCAAGAGGTGACCCCCTTGCACAGTCTACGTTTATGTGCAAGGAGTGCAAATGCGTACCGGATTATAGTAACACGCGCATGCTGTTCCGACACGGCGATAAGGTAACACGAGAGATCATGGAGGCCTTTTATATTCATCAAAAAGGCAGTCTATGTATCAGCAGCCCTTCGATTGCCTTATCCGAGAGGGAGTTAAGGTATCTGAACTCCCACGTGCCTTCCAGAAAACGTCCGTGTGCCTGATAAGTGTTTCTATATATAACCCTTCTTTTCTGCAATAAAAACTAGTTGGTAGTCAGCGCTTGTTTGTGTTACTCTATCGTCTTTCGTTCTTCCCGTTCTTGTTGCGCTGTGAACAATATCATGAATACTTACCAACTCGCCCAGATTTCTGCTTTGCAGTAACCTAAAGTTCTTTTAACTGCATACATCACGGACACGCTGCCCACTGAAGGAGCCCTATATGGACGCCCGTGATGTGTTCTTGGAGAGTTTTAAAGCTTAAGAAGATGGTTCTATAAGCAGTATCATGAAAAAAGGCGTACTCTCGGTGCATTAGAGGCAGCCAGAGACTCCCTGTATACGTACGTCAAGTAACGACCGCTTACCTTCCCAGCGTGACCGAAATTTTCAACAACGCCCTCAGTGGCCAAATTGATAGTGACATGCGGCCGTTCATACAGTGGTAAATTAGTTCAGTTTAGAACCACCGTTTAAAAAAGCGCAGCAAACAAGAACACAGATGGCGCTGACATACAGAACGGCATTGCAGATTCGATTTGTGTTTCGTGTTCGTCTAATTTGCAGTGTATAGCGCTGTTCCTAGAGTGAGTTCAAAACTTTATTGGCTATGTAGAGTATTCAACGCCCTGTGGAGTGTACGGATTCCCTATTCCTGGGCTTCAGCGGCCACGGCTACAACGCACACCTAGTCTACCTTCCGGACGTGGTCGTCTAGTTTTTCGTTGGACAGCATGGCCTCCCATTGCTCTGCTGTGGGATTCTATATGTGCGGTATTGCTGTGATTTTCCGACAGTGCCTTGTTCTTTAGTATAGGGTTATTCTGTCTCCGTATCAAGGACTTGTGTCTCGGCGTGTGATTTTGTGGATTTTGTTAAGAATAGAAAGCTTGGGAAGATGTTTGTCCGCAGCTTCACCCAGCGCAAGGACTGCGCCCTGCGTAGCTTTGCACTGCGGCTAAGGAAACACGTCCTGGTGCCTCTGAGCTCTCAATCGTGTCGCTGTACACTTGCAATGGCGCAGCGATTTTCACTTATCGACAGTCACTCGGTCAGTTTGGCTGCGAATTGCGGCGTCTCCAATTCGGTTCCCGGCGAGTCCGGCATCACCTGGAGCCCATTTGACAGTATAGTGCTGTTAACTGGTGCCTTCTTAGTTCAATACTTGCTACGCTTTTTTTGCTGCGTCAGGCGCTTGTGAAATCATGATTACCTGCCTGGGAATCCCAGATCATTGTCAGTGATTTGTGCTGTGTGTTGCTGTCGGCAATCACTGCACCAGGAAAACCAACTTTCCACTTTAGAAAAAATGGCTGAGTGAGATTACGAAGCGCTAATTGTGTCTGCTTTTAGGGGTTACTGTTTTGATTAGCAGAAAGACGCATTCTAATTGTGTTGCTAAACCTGAATATTTATATTCGGGAACTTCACGCAAAGTAAGCTGTGCCAAGTTCAACTGCGAGGAGATATTTCCAGCTAAACCCCTTTAAACGGGGACAGGGCAGCTATCCCCTAGAACACCACGCTAGACAAACGCTATCCTCATCTGCCGCTACCTGAGTTGAAGTGCGCAAAAAGCAAAAACAAATAGACAGCATAGAAGAGGGCTGCAGGAGACACCGTGTTTCGTCTGCCTATAGTCAAAACTACGCCTCGTTAGTGACCTTCACACCACGCGACTTTTTTCAAGAGTTTTTTTTTTAATGTATGCATTTCACGCGACTGGTGTAGCTTTCGCAGTCCCTGCGTAGTAGGGCAGTAACGAATGAGCACCCCATCTCGGTAAAAGCTTCCTAACAAGGACTCTTCTCTCGTCCGCTGAAAAAAAGAACAAATCATCATCACATGAAGGGCAGCCTAGGCCACGTTGTTTCAGACGTGATGAACGTTGCTGCCAGGCTTTTTTCACCCCTGTTGCAAGCGCCCTATAGCCTAACAAGCGGAGCATTGTGTCTTCTCTTTTCTAACGTCGCACCATTGTTACCAATACAAGCACGAAGTGTGGCGATGTACTGAAAATATAAAAAAAGAGAAAAAACAAGCACAATGTGGAACGGAGGCCTCAAAAAGGAAACGCTGAGCCGCCCGGTCGACGCCCAACAGTGCTAAAGATTGCGAAGGCAGCGCCCTGGTAAAGGACATGTTAAAAGATTGGAGATACAGTTTCAGTTTTGTTTCATATTTTTCGTTCCTTATGCAGATACGTAGGTCAGCGACTAAAGGAGGCAAGAACGAAAGAAATGCAAAACAGCGCAGTAAGCAGTTGCTGTGGAGAAGATAGACAACTCACTGCGATAAATTGCAACTGTCAAGCGTAAGTTCACAAACATATATTAATTTCTTGCCGAATTAAACACGTACGACTAAGCACCTTCGCTTCTTCGTTCCGCTCGCTGCCAACCGCAGTAAGATGAAGAAAACTTCTGTCGTTTCTTAGACACCGTTAACTTCTTGCGCGTTTTCTAACAGCCACTGTCATCACGGGTGGAGTTTGCACCCAACTCGACTACACCTCCTCATCAGTAACGCAGTCTGAAGAATGAAATGGGCTCGTATAATGTTAATTTTGACTACTCTTTCAAACTTTCTCTTCTATATGTTTTTGTTCGTTTTCATTAGTGCTTCCCTTCTCAGAAAAAAAAATCATGAACACGTTCAATAAGCTTCTCGGAAAACAGGTCAGCAAATATTTACTAACGCTTGGAAACAGCTATTAAATTGGTGTATTAGAGCTGAATAAAATATAAAAAAAATATCACAAGCAACTTCAGCTCAGTGGCACTGGCGAAGGCGCACAACAGTGTACGTTTGCAGGATACAGGGATCTCAAATGCCTCTTTGGTTGAACATGACTCCACTGATTCTTAGTTTTGAGGGCATGGTTTTATTGTAGATACATGAGAGTTCGTTCAGAGATGCGTTCTTTACCCTGCCATCACAGAAACTAGCAGTCGTAAACACCTGCCTTACATTGCTCTTGCCATTGACCCTAGGTAGAGCCTTGTGGCTGCGAAAAACAGCGCTTTAGCACTGATAAAATATCCACCGTGTTCAATGGGCGGCAATTGTGTTCGGATTCTGAGAAAAATGCCGCCGAATTGAATCTAAGTCACGCCAGGTATATTTTGATGGAAGCGAACTACAAAGGGCGCCCGCATGCTGTATGGTGGGAGCGATTGTTAAAAATCGAGAGTGGTTAAAATTACAGTTCATCCTGGTTATAACGAAATTGAAGCGGCCCGGCGATTACTTCGTTATAGCCCCTGTTGACCAAGCTAATAAGGCGAATCATCATTTTTTCGTCAATCCATTACTTGTTATAAACTGTTACGTTATAACGAGGTATGACTTGAGTTTGAAGAATTATACATTTTTGGGACTCCTACTATGCCACTGTTTTCACTTTCCTTCCTTATCCTTTCCTTCACTGCGCATTTCAAGGTTCCCCTTCCATTGAAGTAGTTACTGAGCCATTTTTTTTCGCCCCTCAAAACCATTCACATTTCGGCTGCCCAATGTAAATGACAAGCGCATACTATCTATCTGACAAAATGGTATTCAGGGTGCCACCTGAACGCGCACTTAATGTCTCAGATGTCCTAGACCTCTCAAGTCAAGAGGTGCAATTTTATCTGAACGAAGAAAGCCACAGTAAAACACTCCGGACTGGAACATACTGTGCGAACTTACGTGGACGTCCGATATTAACTGCCAGCTCTATCTGGTCGCCAGTGTACTGGCCTCCTGAGCCCGCCAGCCAAAAAATGTAATAGTGAGAGGTGAGGCTTGTTTGCTGTCTTATTGAAGTTATTTGTCAAGAGATAAATCCGACAAACATCCCCAAGCAGAACTCGCCCTTCTTCTCTTCCCTCTCTGTGTCCGTATTGCACTGCTGCTATTGATGGCTTTGCACAGCTGACAGTAAAGAATGTGAGATGCGCCGTCTTGAACAAGAGACCGGCTGTGCCTCCAGGGCTGAAGAAATTCGCTTCCTTTGATCTAGTGGTTTGAATGCGCCTTTTCCTTTCTTTATGAAGTGTACTAGCGGATCTGTCCTTTTTAATGCTGCAGTTAAAATTTTCTGTCTTTTTCTGGAAGCGGCCGCCTATATAGAAAAGCATGTGCATTGAGGCACGGTTACTGAACTTCCTCGTTGTGCTTAGCAATTTATATAATTTTTTTAATTTACTAGTTTTGTTGCACAATCCAGGGTTATTTCTCGCCAAGGGCATGGAGTTGCGATTGGCACTAATAAAACATCGTCCAACTGCACGCATTCCTGGCCTTTGTGGTCGTTTTATAAGTGCACAGTTTTGGTTCAAAACGATTGCCTGAATTTTTAATCAAGGTACTGGAACCCCACAGTAAGAATACTTAGGCTTTTGTACGGCGAAAGCTGTCCCTAAATTACTCATCCATTAATAGAGTGAACATCTGATACCATTTGGATTCACGAAGCGGATTTACTTTTACTAAACATTATCAGTAGCCGCCAAGAGTTTTGTATGCAGTAGGAAGTCAAGCTTTTGTAACAAGATTCTGTAGCGTGTCTAAAATTTTTTGCAGTACTCTCTGTATCTTGTTATGACCGCCGACGTTTCTCGTAGGTATTTTCGTGTAGCTTTTCTTACCTCTTTTAAAGACGAAACACCAGGAAAGCTTTTGCGCTGAGAGTGGTACGGCGTCGGCAACAGGCTCTAGCGTTGGCATCTGTGTGAAGCCTCTGTCTGCCAGTCGTGCCAGAAGAAGGCAGCAGTTTCCGTTTAGGGGAAGCTACTGCTCTTCAACTGCCACTTGCTTTAACACCAGACAGACCAAAACACCGGCTACAATGAAACACTGGCTATATTAAAACACCGCCTATAATGACACACCGTTGATAGTGACTGGTACAGACACTTCCCTGACAGGTGATACTGATCACATTTTAGTGGGAATAATGGCTTAGAGAAGTGACAAGTAGCCGTAGTGGTCTTAGTGGTAAAATTCGTCCTCCAGTTTACGGAACGAAGGCGCAAACAAGGAGAAAATAAAGATGACTGCTCTCGAATTTCCTCCGCATAAATTGAAGTGATCGCCTCTGATTTTTTTTTTTCAGTTTTGCCATGAAAGATATTATTCTTCGTAATCAGGTACCCAACAAACCGAGAAAGGACTTCTTGGTGTTCAAACGTAAAAGATAGACCTGGCTTCGTCTATGCATGAAATTAAAGCAGCGCATTGGGTGCCGTTTTCGATGTGAAGAAATATTTGTCATTGCCAGAATGTGGTCTCTAAATGTTTTTATAAAGATGGATTTATATTATAACAAACTTTCCAATACTCATTCTATACACATTCATTGGGTGAAATATTAACTAAAACTATGGCACAGATCTACATTGTTTTTCTGCGGCAGCTGATGTGCTCTGATGAACAGACTTCTTCACACTAATGCTTAGATGGGGCTTGTCTCTATTATTAATGAGCATGTATCCTCTGACGCGTTATATGTTCCAAAAGGTGCCAGGGTGCCATGGTGAGGTTTTGACAAATGCATAAGTTAACAATATAAAAGATGTGCTTGCGACCCTTGAAAGAGAGTTGAGTTTTTAGCAGGCGCGGTTTGAGCGTAAAGTATCGACAAATAGAGTTTTTCTGCATTCTATGAACGAATTCCAACGCCTGCATTGACCGGACACTCTAGTGCAACATCACTGCTGGGGACTGTTTAGAAACCTGAAGCTATCATTTCGACTGTGCAACCAAATTGCGGCGGAGAATTGTATAGCTATGATGCCAATTATTTGTTTTAACATGCACGAACACCTTTGAGTGCAAAGAATGCACAGGTGATTACGCGATGCTATGAGGCAAATCTGCGTAAAGATTAGAGATTTCACATTCACTTCATTAATTCTGCTTTTACAGTGGTCGCCTCCAAAAGACTTTTTGAATTTGATTTCACCTTTGCTTTTCTGTTCCACTACCGTGTGAGCTTCTGGTGGGTTCTTGTGGAGGTGAAGGTCCTTGTGGAGGTGGATGTCCTTGTAGAGGTGGAGGTCCTAGTGGAGTTGCAAGGATTGCGGAAGTGAAAGGCGGTTGGGGATAATGGAGTGTAAAGGTGGTGGGTATTGGGTGCTGGCTTTATATTGCCGTCGCTTTCTTCCAGTGATTTGTAGGCTTCTGGTGAATGAAGACACCTGGACAGTGGAGTTTGATGATGGGCAAAGGTATTTTGCAGGGTTAGGTGTGCGGCTGGTAAGTGGGGCTGTCTGGAAGGCGGCTGTGGGCGAAGTGTAGAGGTGAGTGGGTGGTGGGTGGCGTCTTGTGGAGAGTACAGATGGGTAGAGGCAAAATGTCTTTTCACTGATAATCACAGTGTGTACAAGGGACACAATCAAGAAAACTTCGCGCAAAGGCGGGACACGAGACAGAAACATGAGCACACACACAAGCGCAAACTTGCTCAGAAAACATCACCTTAAGAACAAGCGCATGCGTATAGTTAGCAAAGACACACCTGTATGAAACCGGCAGGGCCCAAGGATACTATGAAAACATAGCAACTGTGACAGGGACAAATTAAAAGCCGCGCCAGAAAAAGCTCAATGATCCCGACGCAGAAAACCAACCACCAGAGCTAAAGAGAAGCACAAAAACAGCGAGTCTTATTTAGCGCTTAGGAATTCCACTTATTCTTTGAGAAGGGGCACATAAGGCTTGCTCACACAAGCGTCCGTCTTACTAATCTTACTAGTGAGACAAATACCTTAAAGGGTCCCTAAAACGGTGTCCATGTAGGCAAAGAGAAGTTGAAGTATTGATAGACATTGAACGATCCATCATCCTACCGCAAAACATTTTTGATCTACCTTGTGTGGAACCAGAGATAATGGCTATTAAAAATGACCACCAGCCTTTTCCCTCTCAACTCGTACACCGGAGCGAACCATAAAAAAATAAAGATTACAGGCCGGGGCCATGCTCCGCCCACAAATACGTCATCGACGAGATCGGTTTGTTTACTTCCGGTTGACGCGCTCTTTCGCTCGCTCGCTCGCTTTCCCGCTGTCTCTGCTGTGTTCATCTGTGTTTCGCAACCGTCGCTGCGGCTTCTCTCGTACTATGGACCCAGAGCTGAAGGAACGACTATTGCGGATGAGTGCCGAAATGGGATTTCAGCCTTATGGCGGGGACATATGTGCGAAAAGTGTGTGCGATTCGCTGCGGCGCGCCGTTGTGAACGACGTCGTAACGACCGATCGCAGCTCGTCGCCTGCGTCCAACCTGCTGGATGTCAACGACGAGCCGCGCGCGGAAAACGCAACGACGGGAAGCGGGAGCCAATACGAGCGCGGAGAGCGGCAGCGTCATGATGCCGTACAGCGCGCTGCTCAGGGCGCTCGGGGCCGAGCCACGCCGGACCGGCCTGCCAGCCTTGATGCCGGCCGCCGGCGACTGAAAAACGCGCTAGTATTGTTTGTTTTCGTCCATAGCAAGCCCTTGGATAGATGCATGTCAAAAATGCATAATTTCTGACGATCGTTGGCCAATACCGAGTTGCTGGTGAAAGTGATGACTGCGATACAAGCAAATTTCATCCCACAGCCGCTTTGGTGGTGCTGCTACTTGGTGCGGTTCGCCTACCGTCTGCTAGCTCCGTTGCTGAAGGCATCGTGGAAATCGAAGATATCTTTTATTATCGGACGAGTTCGCAGTAAAGCGATGTGAATAGTAGGCCTTTTATTATAGCGCAGGCGACTTCCGAAGCGCCGTCAGCTGCGGTTTCGATACGAAACCAGATAGGCCTAGCGACGACTAGGGCAGCCTGGGACCAGCGCGCAGTTCGTCGCGCGGCGTTGCCGCAGGCGGTGTCGTTGCCGAAAGATCCACTTTTGCACAGACATATTTTCGTTGCTCGAATATAGGAAGCATTCTCTCTGGTATCATGGCTGTTTTGCATTTTCTTGTGCGAACGTGATGTACGCCGAGCATGCCGGCCGGCCGGGCAGCCTGGATCCCGTCTGCCGGCGTCATAAAAACGAGCTAAAGTGTGTTCTTGACGTAAATAATAAAACCCTGCGGAAATGTGAAAAATGTGTCATTCTTGAGGATCGCTAACCAATACTGAGCTGCTGGTAAAGGTAACGACTGTGATACGAGCAAATTTCTTGCCACAACCGTCACGCAGCTGCTGCTGGCCCGACGTTGGGGTCCGGCTCGCCTGGCGCCCGCTCGCTTCGCTGCTGAAGGAGTCGCGGAAAGTGACCATAGTATTATTTTAATGTGAGATGATGCTGTTGACTGCAAAGCGATGTGTAGAGTAAGCCTTTTATTATAGCTCAGGCAGGCGACTTCCGAAGCGCCGGCCGCTGCAGCTTCGATGCCAAAGAGGCAATAGGCCTAGCGACGACCACGGCAGCCAGGCAGCAGCAGAGCTCGTCAACCCGGATCGCCCGCGAGCGGTGCCGTTGCCGAAAGCTCGCAACATAAGCAGGCATGCTTTGTCGCTGCTTGAGAAGTATTTCTGATAACAAGGCGATCTTGCCTTGTGATATTTGTAGACCATCCCAAGCAGCGCTCAGGCATTGCTGCACGGCAGCGAAGTGCGACACCGGTTGTGAGCGGAGCTTGGGTAGAGCGGCGCAGCGATGCTCACCGCTCCGTGTGTCCCTGCTTGTAGTGGGGCGGCAGTTCGCAAGCGACGATCGGTGCGGCGCGTCGGCCAAGTTTTTAAGGACACGCCGTTCAGAAATCGGGCGCTGAATCCTGACGACGACGACAGCTCGCTCACTTCCATCTTTCGGCAGACAGTGCCGAAGGGCAACATCTTGCCGTACCCTGGCTTTGCAACCATCGACACAGCACGGCCGGTCCATTTTGATTGCGCATGCGACGGAGGTCGCAACAGAAATCAGTAGTGCGGTGACTCCAAATCGCACCTCGATTCTCGATTCGGTTCGACGGCGGCGCCGGCGGAGTGACACAAGCGGCACGAGCAGACGAAAACATTGTAAACCGGAAGTGCAGTACTAATTTCTGACACCCAACACACAATAACCGCGTAAACATGCATATAAACGACAACTCTCCTTGCTGAAATGCGAAATGGTTCCGTAAAGAGTAAGAATGTGAAGTATCTAGAGCTTTTAGTTTGTTAAATATGAGATTTCACGTTGGCACCGCGAACCAATGATAGCCCTGCGCTGGTGACGTAAAGAGTACTAAAATGACGTAATGAGTACAGATTCGGGCGGAAGTTCACCGCCGCTGGTCGCCGCAAGGCTCGGGAGCAGCAGTTTTTGAAAATGTATTATAAATTATCTACTCGCTTTTGATGTATTGTACGCGGCATGAACGTTCAGTAGCCTACGCTCTACATAATGCAAGTAATTTTTTGCCAACCTCAGACACCCCTTTCAGGGACCCTTTAACATCCCGAAGAGCGGGTCTGCTGAGTCAAAGTGTTGTACAGGAGTTGCTATGAAGCCATTTGGGCAGCTAGCGGGGCGCGCCGCCGTATGATTGGCGGGAAGTCTCTCGGGGAAGATTGCGGAAGATTGCCGTAGGTTCCTTCCGTATTTGCCTAATACATCTCGTTGTGTGTGATGTGAGCGCGCAGATTGAGAAGGCAATACAGAACAGGCAGGCGCGCACCACAGAGTGTGTTCCTAGTCGAAACCGCTCGAGCTCTCACGTGACTGGTTCAACCCAACGACTCTATATACTCTTTTTTGCTGTCTTTCTTTCTCCTAAAAGAGTGTTCCGGGAGCTCCAAATGCATATTTCAGAAATATTATCTTCTTCTTGTTTAATATTATTCGACTGGTTTGGCAACTGCACAGTACTTTATACGGATGGTTCTAAAGCAGCACAATACATAGGAAGTGCACTAGTAAAAGACCGAGGTCCGAATTGTATCTGCCTCATTACGCATCGATTTTCATTGTCGAATGATATGCCGCAACCTTTATTTGGGATCACAAGCGCGCTGAATAAATGCCGTCCCCTGACATAAATTACAGATGCGCAACGTATTGACTCCTAAAACCAGCCAAATGAAATAAACCAAGAAAAAATTCACGCCTGGCAACCAAAATAAAAGGAAGGAACCTTTCCTGAATAGATAATACCGATAATATAAACGGCAAAGTTCAGCTTCCAGGCTCGTTTCCGATAGATTAACAAAAAACTTAGCAGAAGAGAACCAAAGAACGTAACTAGCGATGGCAATACTGGAGGTCACTAAGAAAAAAACGGCTTGTTAAGGACTACTAACCTAGCGTGAGATTTCTTTTAGGAATAGAGATAGGTAATCCCATCTCCATAATGTGAATATAACCAAAATATCTTTCATGCACTTAATTATTCAATACAGCTGTCCAGTCATTTCAGAGCGTTTTGCGAAAACTGGTCCACAGATCTCGGCAGTCATCGCACATGAAGATTTTTGAACCCGGTGCACCTGCGGCAGTTGCTTGACCATTTATTGCCTTACTGCGCATTCCGAGCATTCGAATGCGCACTAAACTCTTAGAATGCGCAAATTTCAAGCGTTTCCAAGCAAGACGCCACGTGCACGCGGCGTTGGCTTAGTGACCACTGCATCCAACTTCTGAGCCCAAGGACGCGATGTTTTTCACAAAGCACGAATGGAGGCGCTGTAATTGCGGCGCGTTCGGGCGCACGAAGCGCGCTATCACGTGGTATTTTTTAAACACCGCGGGCTTTTGTTTTTCTCGAATGAAAACGACCATGCTAAGTCTATCTCGTTGGAAGTGCCTAGGTTGGACAATATTTTTGAATCTACACAACTTTCCTATTGACGCCTGAACGTTTCAAGCTACATTTAAAAAGTTACTTAATTTATCTCGACTAATTATTCAAGTAGGTCGAGCAAAAAATGGTACTGTAACTGTAGATGAGCCCTAACAACATACACGCTATTTCAGTTCTGACGAACGCTTAGGTTTTTTTTTTTTTTAAATCTTGGTCCAAGTTAACGGGGACACCATGTATATATATAGTCAGGTATTACGCTGCGACATATAGCATATGCGCAAGTTGCTCAACTTCCAGCTGTTTCGAGAACAAATGAGCATATAGATTTTTCTTTTTTTGATGCTTTTTGGGTGTAGAATTGACAGTTGTTGAACCAGTTCTATTTTATTCAACCTACCTCTCTATCCCCCACTCTTTCCTTTACCGCAGTCGGTGCACGTTAAAGATGGTGAGCTGGTCGAAGGTATTCAGGAGCACTTGGAAACTGAACCTGGCAACGTTTAACGCAAGAACCTTATCAAGTGAGGCTAGCTTATCAGTGCTATTGGAGGAATTAGCCGGTATTAAATGGGATGTCATAGGGCTTAGAGAGGTTAGGAGGACAGATGAGGCGTATACAGTACTAAAGGGCGGGCATGTACTGTGCTATCGTGGATTAGCAGATAGGCGAGAACTAGGTGTGGGATTCCTCATTAATCAGGATATAGCTGGCAACATCGAGGAGTTTTACAGTATTAACGAGAGAGTGGCAGCTATCGTAATTAGGCTTAATAAGAGGTACAAGCTGAAGGTGGTGCAGGCCTACGCGCCTACATCACGCCATGATGACCAGACAGTTGAAAGCTTCTATGAGGATGTGGAATCGGCAATGACCAAAGTAAAATCACAGTACACTGTACTGATGGGCGACTTTAAAGCAAAGGTAGGTAAAAAGCAGGCTGGAGACAAGGCGGTAGGTGACTATGGCATAGGTTCTAGGAACGGTAGGGGAGAGTTATTAGTAGAGTTCGCAGATAGAAATAATTTACGGATTATGAATACCTTTTTCCGCAAACGAGCAAACAGGAAGTGGACGTGGAAGAGCCCCAATGGTGAGTCTAAAAATGAAATAGACTTCATACTGTGTGCACACCCTGGCATCGTAGAGGATGTGGAGGTCCTCGGTAAGGTCCGTTGTAGCGACCACAGAATGGTAAGGTCTCGTGTTATCTTAGATTTGAAGAGGGAACGGAGGAAACTGGTGAAGAGAAAGCCTATTAACGAATTAGCATTAAGAGGGAAGGTAGAGGAATTCAGAATGTCGCTGCAAAACAGATTTTCCGCTTTAACTGAAGAAGACGACCGTAGCGTTGAAAGAATGAATGATAATCTTACAGCTATCGTTACAGAGTGCGCCGCAGAAGTAGGTGGTAGGATTGTTCGACAGGATACCAACAAGCTATCTCAGGAGACTAAAGATCTTATTAAAAAACGTCAAAGCATGAGGACGTCTAACTCCACAGACAGGATAGAACTAGCAGAGCAATCGAAGTTAATAATTAAGTGCAAGGTAGGCGACATAAGAAAGTTTAACATGGAGAAAATCGAGCACGCTCTAAGGAACGGAGGTAGCCTTAAATCAGTGAGGAGAAAACTGGGCATAGGTAAAAACCAGATGTACGCGCTAAAAGACAAACAGGGCAATGTCATCAGCAATATGGATAAGATAGTTGAATTAGCCGAAGAGTTCTACAAAAATCTATACAGTAGCGAATCTAATCATCAAGTTACTGAGGGAGGCAGTCGAGCACAGCAATGGGACATCCTGCCAGTAACGAAGGAGGGAGTAAAGAAAGCCTTAGGGGCAATTCAAAGAGGGAAAGCAGCTGATGAGGATCAGGTAACAGCAGATTTGTTGAAGGACGGAGGAGAGATTGTGCTACAAAAACTAGCCACCCTGTATACGCAATGCCTTGTGACCTCGAGAGTACCAGAAGCTTGGAAGAACGCTAACATTATCTTAATTCATAAGAAAGGAGACGCCAATGACTTGAAGAATTACAGACCAATCAGCTTATTGTCCGTTGCCTACAAGGTATTTACTAAGGTAATCGCTAATAGAGTCAGGACAACCTTGGACTTTAGTCAACCAAATGATCAGGAAGGCTTTCGCAAAGGATACTCGACAATAGATCACATTCACACTGTCAATCAGGTGATAGATAAATGCGCAGAATATAACCAACCCCTATATATACCCTTCATTGATTACGAGAAAGCATTTGACTCAGTGGAAACCTCAGCTGTCATGCAGGCATTGCGGAATCAGGGTGTAGAAGAGTGCTATGTGAAAGTATTGGAAGATATTTATAACGATTGCACAGCTACTATAGTTCTCCATAAAGTCAGCAATAAAATTCCAATACGGAAAGGTGTCAGGCAGGGAGACACGATCTCGCCAATGCTCTTCACTGCCTGCTTACAGGAGGTATTCCGGGGTCTGGAATGGGAACAGTTGGGGATAAGAGTTAATGGAGAATACCTGAGTAATTTGCGATTCGCTGATGACATTGCCTTGCTAAGCCACTCAGGACAAGAACTGCAAAGCATGATCAATCAGTTAGACAGGCAGAGCAGAACGGTGGGGCTAAGAATTAACATGCAGAAAACCAAAGTAATGTTCAACAGCCTAGCAAGGGAACAGCAGTTCGCCATTGGTAGCGAGGTGCTGGAAGTAGTAAGAGAATATGGCTACTTAGGGCAGGTAGTGACCGCAGATCCGGATCATGAGAGGGAAATAACTAGAAGAATAAGAATGGGGTGGAGCGCATATGGCAGGTTCTCTCAGATCATGAATGGTAGCTTACCAATATCCCTGAAGAGAAAAGTATACAACAGCTGTATCCTACCGGTACTCACCTATGGGGCAGAAACGTGGAGGCTAACAAAGAGGGTTCAGCTTAAGTTAAGAACAACGCAGCGAGCTATGGAAAGGAAAATGATAGGTGTAACGTTAAGAGATCGGAAGAGGGCGGAGTGGGTGAGGGAACAAACGCGGGTTAATGACATGTTAGTTGAAATCAAGAGGAAGAAATGGGCTTGGGCAGGGCATGTAATGCGAAGGCAAGATAACCGCTGGTCCTTAAGGGTAACGGAGTGGATTCCAAGAGAAAGCAAACGTAGCAGGGGACGCCAGAAAGTTAGGTGGGCGGATGAGATTAAGAAGTTTGCGGGGATACAGTGGCGGCAACTGACAAAGGACAGGGTTAATTGGAGAGACATGGGAGAGACCTTTGCCCTGCAGTGGGTGTAGTCAGGCTGATGATGATGATGATGACTACGACACCTTTTTTCTATACTCGTTGACTCAATCGTCTTCCCTGACGGCGCGGCTGAGGTGTGTACCGATTTCAATTCCCATTTCAAACCCATTTCAATCCCAAGAGTGTGCACACACAAGGTCCAAATAAGACCAGCCAACGTAAGTCATATGACTACACTGGGTCGGTATATTTTTAAGAGCGCTCGATCCCGACTTTGCTGAATAAAAATTGCGAGGACACTCTGGCAACTAAAGTGTTGAGAGGCACAAGCCGAGGACACTATGCTAAGACGTCTTCCGGAGGAAGTGACGTCACAATTTCGACATTTTTGCCTCTATTAATTAACTAATTATTCTACAGTCATCAAACCTGGCTTCTAGGTTCATTTTTTTCTCCTCTATCTGCAAGCATTGGTTCTTTTCTATCTTTTTTAGTTTCCGAGTTAAACGCGTGTGACACGCGTTGTTAACGGACGTCAGTATGAGCCATTAAAGGCTTTCGCGTTAACATACTTAACAACAAGCAGATAAGCAAGAGTCTGTTAAAAGAGACTATGATGTCGACGTTTTCGCTCTTTACCTTTTGGAAAAATCCGTTTCATGGACATCTTCGTAGAGCAAACACAGTGTAATTACGCGTGAAACATAAAATTTAAAAGAATTGCGAAATCAGCCTGTACAATTGCGCCATAGGATCTGATCATTATTAGCGTTATCTGGCTTTGATTATACTAGCAAGCTTTCATCGGTATTTACGCGTGAAACTCTGCCACCAATTCGCCATAGCACGAGATTGCGTACCGAGTTCCAGGCCATTAACTTTCGATGGAATGTATGGAGCTTTCCAGCATCACTAGACATCCCCGCATTTTACCGTACGCTTATAACTGCGGCAGAGAAATGAGCCCATTGTGTTGCTAGGGCTTTGTCCTCATTTCACAACAACGGCCATTCAGACCACAGCGCCCCCTTTGTCTTCTTGCCCTGGCGAATCTGGCCGTGTAGCCCGCGCTTGAAAGAGATCGCTGCAAACTGTCCTTGTCCAGTTTGACTCTCAGTTTGTGAAACAGGCCAGAAACAAACCCTTTCACTCTTCGGTGGTGGGCGTGTGCGTAGCGGTTCCGGGTAACAAAGCAGCAGAGATGGCCCAGGGGACTATTGCTATCCATATTTCACGCTGCTGTCTCGTTTCCGTGCGTACTCGCCGGACGCTGCATGTTCGCTTTCGCTTGTACCTATCCCAAATAGTGGTGCATAAAATGGCTTTTTTATCTGACCACCATTTCGCGCAAGTACTTTCATTACAAAGACAATAGCAGAGCCATCACGTCAATCCAGACATCTGCGTGCGAGGTGAAATGAGTTGAGCCTCCACCCCACAAAAGCACCACCCTCCACCCACTCTCTACCCCACCTCCACCCGCCTCTATCTACAGAAGCCTCAACCCTCTAAAAGCTTACGCAGAGGCAGAAGGAGAGTAAAGGCCAAACAAAACACAAAGACAACATGTGAAGGACACGAATGTGAACTGAGAAGCACAAGCCGTGCGGTTCAAGAGTGTACGCTGAGCGTACAGCCTGGTGATGGTTAGGCTACGAGCAGCTTAGCGAAGTGTGTGGGTAATCACCAAGAGACTGGAATATATGAAATCAAGAGAAAGGAAAATAACTAGGGACATCAAATATGAAAAATAAACAAGTGTAGGGGCAAAAAAGCAAACCCAAATAAATAAGTGTGCCTCCTTACGCCCCTTTTTTTTTATTTGGTGCGCAATATTTTTCTTCTTCTTTCAGGTTGCAAAGTGCTCCAGCACAGAAGAACGGATCTAAGAGTACTCGGAAGAAATAGAGCAAATACCATTAAAAGAGCTAGATTTGAAGCAAGAGAACAGGAAAAAGGATCCATTTCAATATACTTTAGTGAGCTTCGTTCCTTCATCACTCGATTTTCGCCATATGTGGTGCAGTTAATTTCCGACCTTGCTTACTGGAAGATATGTAATAAAAGCTTAACTTATTCCATCTGAATAAAAAGGCACCAATATAATGCTCTGGCGGCATCAAAAACCTCTAATATCATGACTCTAATATCATGGGGATGTTAACAATAGCGAAGTATTTCCTAGTAACTACCTTAGCTATCGAAATGATCGGGACAGGCACGGAGAAGGCGCATTTATCCTGGCGGACGTCTTAGTTAGTTACCACAAGATGGAAACTGATGTTGGGACATGTGAGGCTGTATGGGCTCGAATTGTACTTCTAAATGGTAAATTACTATCCGTATTCTCGTTTTACAGGACACCTGGAGGTCAGCTTGAGCACATCAGCTACCTAGCTGATATTGCCGCAACTCATTACTGGCGCCGCCTAGTAGTCGCGCTCAGGAGGCTGGCGCGCGCTCTTCTTCGCCCGTGAGCTCGCTCGCTAGTCGGTTTGCCGGCCGGGCCGTTTCCGCTGGCGCTTGGACGTTGTGGCAAATACAAACCTGCCTACCTGCTTCTGTGACATTTTGGTGGAGGTGCTGGGTACATCCCATGTCCGAAGAGCTTTTGGGTGCCTCCGAAGCCCCGCTACACACCGTGGACACACCTGTGCACAAGGCCAGCCGCCGCTTGAGAGGCTTAGCTCCAGAGTGTGGTCCCCTTCTTTCCTTACCGCGAACCATGACGACTACAGAGGCAAGCCAGCCCGTTCACCTTCCAGTAAGTGCCCAGCCGCTGTTCTTCCATGCTCCGCGTATGCCCACGCCGTTCCATGGCGACAAATTTGAGGATGTTGAAGACTGGTTGACCAACTACGACCGGGTCGCTGCGTTTAATGCGTGGGACGAGGAGCGAAAGTTGCGGAACATTTATTTTTCACTTGAAGACGCCGCCAAGATGTGGTTCGAAAACCACGAGGCTACCATCACCACCTGGCAAGATTGCCGGCAAAAGCTGCTCAGCACATTCGGCAACGACGCAAGAAAAGAGATGGCTGAACTGGCTCTACATTCCCGAGCGCAGCGGCCCAATGAGAGCGTCGCCATGTTTGTAGAAGAAATGATTCGGCTTTTCAACCGCGCGGATCCGTCCATGTCGGAGGCAAAGAAGGTGCGCCATCTTATGCGTGGCGTTAAAGAACAGATATTTGTCGGCCTTGTACGTGACCCTCCATGTACTGTGGCTGATTTTAAGAAGGAGGCGACAAGTATGGAGCATGCCCTACAACAGCGATTCGTGCAATTTGATCGTTCTGCGAACATCACTGCTGTGGACTTCCGCTTGCCGATGAACGGCAACGAGAGTGGCGCCCTTCGCGAGCTTGTCCGAAGCATCGTACGTGAAGAACTGCAAAAGCTGCCCTTTCTCGAGCAACACCCGCGTGTTGGAGGCATCTCGGATGTTATACGTGAAGAGCTCCGGCAAGCAGTGCCATCAATGCCATCCCCCCAGCCGACTGCGCCGCACGTCATGTCCTACAGCGACGCGTTGCGTAACCCTGCGCCAGCACCGCCGGCACCCTACAGGCCCGCTCCTCTCGTCCGTCCTGCACCCCGACATCCAGCTCCGGCTGATGCGCCCGACACTCGACCGCCCGTTCGCAAAGCACACGTGTGGCGTACGCCGAACAATCTACCGCTGTGCTTCCACTGCGGCGAAGCCGGACACGTACTGCGCCACTGTCCATACCGTCAGATGGGCTTGCGCGGATTCTCGCCGGATGCCCCTCGGCCGCGCTATGGTGAACGACCTCGGGACATCGACCAGTACCTCAGCGCCAACGTCCCACCTGCGTCCCCACCGCAACGCCAGTCCAGGTCGCCATCGCCGCGACAGTTTTCCCCCAACCGGCGTACTTCCTTCAGGCAGTCCCCAAGTCCGCGCCGGGAAAACTGAGGACGGCGACTCTCGGAGGTAGAGCCGCCGTCGATGAGCACTACGACCAAGATCCTCCATTCGCCGATTCTATCAAACATTCCGACCTCCGACCCCCCACGCCGACCAGCAGTCCGACCACTTTCCGACGATCGCCGCAGTTTTCCTCCGACGCCCCCAATCGACGCACCGAACGACCAACGAGTCCGACGACCTCCCGACGATCACAGAAGCTTACCTTCGACGCCGCACTTCGACGCACTGAACGACCCGTCAGTCCGACGATCCGTGATACGGCGCACTTCGTCGACGGTGAGCGTCTTTCCGCTGAGATACCGATCGCCGTTGACAACCACCATACGACTGCCCTTGTAGATACGGGCGCTGATTTTTGCGTTATGAGTCGTGGCCTTGCTACAATCCTACGCAAAGTCCTGACTCCTTGGCACGGCGCGCCGATAAGGACAGCCGGAGGGAATGTGCTGACGCCGCTGGAGTGTGCTCTGCCCGAGTCGAGATTCGCCACGTAACTTTCTCTTGTTGCTTTGCTGTGCTGGCGGAGTGCTCCAAGGACCTGATCCTCGGTCTTGATTTTCTTCGAGAAAACGGCGCAATCATCGACCTCCGTGACCTCATGGTGACTTTTTCGACCCAGCGCGCAGTTTCCGACGACTACACAGCAGACAGGCCAGTTTTCCGGGTATGCGATGACCATGTCACACTACCTCCACGCACCAGCATGTTTGTTACAGTGCACTGCGACAACCCTCCCGCCCTTCAAGGCCTCGCGGAAATGAATGTGAATTTATTGTTGAGCCTACAAGTCTGCGTCGCTCGTGGGGTCTTTTCCTTGAGTAATAACCGAACTGAACTGCTTTTAACGAACTTTAGCGCCGAATACCGCCATTTACCGCAAGGGGCAGCCATCGCCTACTTTGATGAAGTCGGCGAGCCCTCAGCCCACTGCGCCCTATCGTTGCTCACCAAGAACCCTCCCGAGAGCACTGCCCATACAGTTCGAACTGACGTGAATCCTGCTTTGCCTTTTGACCGGAAACGCCGCCTTCAAGCAATTCTTGACTCTTACCATGACTGCTTTGCTGTCACGTCCAAGGTGGGACAGACGTCAGTAGCAAAGCATCGCATTATAGTTGACCCCACCGAACGCCCTATCCGCCAACACCCCTACCGAGTGTCGACTAAGGAACGCGAGGCTATTCGGGCGCAAGTTGATGAAATGCTTCGCGATGATGTGATCCAACCGTCCACAAGCCCATGGGCCTCACCTGTTGTGCTGGTCGCTAAAAAGGATGGAACACTCAGATTCTGCGTCGACTACAGGAGGCTCAACAAAATTACAAAAAAAGACGTCTACCCACTGCCTCGAATCGACGACTCGTTCGACCGACTCCGCCATGCCCGATACTTTTCGTCGCTCGATCTACGCAGTAGCTATTGGCAGATCGAAGTCGATGAACGTGATCGTGAAAAGGCGGCGTTCATTACTCCTGACGGCCTCTACGAATTTAAAGTGCTTCCCTTTGGTTTGTGCTCCGCCCCCGCGACCTTCCAAAGAATGATGGACACTGTCCTAGCCGGCCTCAAATGGCAGACGTGTCTCGTCTACCTTGACGACGTCGTCATTTTCTCTGCGACTTACGACGAGCATCTCAAGCGCTTGACGGCCGTCCTAAATGCCATCCGCGCGGCCGGCCTCTCACTAAAACCGGAAAAATGCCACTTTGCATTCCAACAGCTGAAGTTTCTGGGCCATGTCGTCAGCGCTGAGGGTATTAGCCCTGATCCAGAGAAGACGGCTGCCGTAGCTGCTTTCCCGACTCCTACTGATAAAAGTTCTGTTCGACGGTTTTTGGGCCTCTGTGCATATTACAGACGCTTTGTCCATGACTTTTCCCGGATAGCCGAACCACTGACTCGTCTAACAAAGGACGACCAACCTTTCATCTGGGCCGACGAGCAGCAAAGGGCTTTCGAGGAGCTTCGCACACGCCTTCAAACAACGCCCATACTTGGCCACTTCGACGAGGAGGCGGATACAGCATTGCATGCCGACGCCAGTAACGTTGGCCTCGGAGCAGTTCTCGTTGAGTGGCAAGATGGTGCTGAGCGGGTCATTGCTTACGCCAGTCGCACCCTCTCTCGTGCCGAAGCGAATTATTCTACTACCGAAAAGGAGTGCCTTGCAATTGTCTGGGCGGTGACAAAATTTCGGCCGTATTTGTATGGTCGGCCGTTTAGAGTGGTCAGTGATCACCACTCTCTCTGCTGGCTAGCCAACCTTAAAGATCCTTCTGGCCGCTTAGCCCGCTGGAGTCTCCGCTTGCAGGAGTTCGACGTCACTATTGTGTAAAAGTCCGGCAAGAAACACAGTGACGCTGACTGTCTATCCCGAGCCCCTATCCCGTGTTCTTCACCTGAAACAGATGACTCCGTTTTTCTCGGCGCTCTCACGACGCCTGATCTCGCTCAACAACAGCGAGATGACGCCGAACTGCGGCCCCTCATCGATTACCTCGAGGGAGCCGCCTCATCGCCACCTCGCCTTTTTACGCGTGGCCTGTCGTCGTTCTGCTTGCGGGACGGCGTCCTTTACAAGAAAAACCACGCTTCCACAGACATTCAGTACCTGCTGGTGGTCCCAACGCCGCTCCGACCCGACGTTTTGCAGGCATGCCACGACGAGCTTTCTGCCGGCCATCTCGGTTTCTCACGGACCTTGGCTCGCGTACGACAAAAATACTACTGGCCCAAGCTTGCTGCTATTGTCCAGCGCTATGTTAAGACGTGCCGTGATTGCCAACGTCGTAAGACGCCGCCTGTCAAGCCGGCCGGTCTGCTGCAGCCTATTGGTCCTCCTCGAGTACCCTTTCACCAAGTCGGTATGGACTTGCTCGGGCCGTTTCCTACGTCATCTTTGGGAAACCGCTACATTATAGTCGCCACTGATTACCTCACCCGTTATTGTGAAACCAAAGCTCTTCCCAGCGGCACTTCTACTGATATTGCGAACTTTTTCATCTTTAACCTAGTCCTCCGTCATGGTGCCCCTGCGGTCGTTTTAACTGACAGAGGCACTGCATTTACTTCAGCTCTCACCCAGGAAGTTATGCGGCTCAGTGGCACTTGTCATCGCAGAACAACAGCTTACCATCCTCAGACGAATGGCCTTACTGAGCGACTCAATAAGACCATCGCCGATATGCTTTCAATGTACGTCGACGAAGACCATAAGAACTGGGACCAGGTACTACCGTATGCAACATTTGCGTATAATACCGCAGTCCAGGAAACGACCCGCTTCACCCCGTTTCGTTTGGTGTACGGTCGCGAAGCCGTTACCATGCTGGATGCAATGTTCCTGCCCGATGTCGCCCTTCCATCAGCTGCCGGCGCTGACCAATTCGTCCAGCACGCTGAGGCCGCCCGTCAGCTTGCTCGAACGAGACTCCGGACGCAGCAGGTTAAAGACGCTCAACGCTATAACCTTCGTCACAGGGAGGTAATTTACAACCCTGGCGATAAAGTCTGGGTGTGGGTTCCTGTTCGCCAGCGGGGTCGCTCCGAGAAGCTTCTGTGCCGCTACTTCGGCCCGTACGAAGTGCTGCGCAAACTCAGCGACGTCACCTGCGAAGTGATTCCGCAAGGAACTGTTCGTACGTCCCGACGGCAAGCACAGTCGGAAGTCGTACACGTTGCCAGGATGAAGCCCTTCCACGCCCGCTAGGTCAAGCCTACGGTTCTGCTTGACCTCGCCACGCAGCATCGGGACGATGCTTTTTCCACCGGGAAGGGCAATGCCGCAACTCATTACTGGCGCCGCCTAGTAGTCGCGCTCAGGAGGCTGGCGCGCGCTCTTCTTCGCCCGTGAGCTCGCTCGCTAGTCGGTTTGCCGGCCGGGCCGTTTCCGCTGGCGCTTGGACGTTGTGGCAAACACAAACCTGCCTACCTGCTTCTGTGACAATATGATTGAAACTGTTAAAACTCACTGTTTAGTTGTTGGAGGAGATTTTAACATTCCTGAAATGGTCTGGCGCTCAGGATGTCTTCCGTCTAGAGCCAATACTGCAGTAGGCAAAGAGACGTTAAATCTATGCAACTCATTTAGTTTATCCCAATTAGTTCTGCATCCAACCCATGGTAACAATGTTTTGGATTTATTATTGATTAACCAACCATCGGCAACTTATTCTACTCTTGTAGTGCCCAGTATCAGTGATCACAGTTGTGTTTTAGCAGAAATGAACTTTCAGTATGTTAAACTTGAAGACTTTGACAATCGGTGCATTTGCAGTTATCGAAAAGTAAATTTCCCCTAGATAGCCCGGACACCTGAATCCTATGTCGATGTGTACGAAACATAGTCAGATTCACTCAGCGTTGATAAAGTGTGGCGCACACTGAACGACAAACGTTATGATTTCCGTTAACAATATGTGTAGTCATGGGTGATGACGAAACGTCGCAGCAAAAGCAAGCCGTGGTTTGCAAAATCGGTGCGCAGAGTCGTTTAAAAGAGGCAACTATATGCGTGCTTCAAAAGAAATCCGTCGCAAGATAACATGGATCAGTTAAAAAAGATTACAAAAGATATGAATGCTTCGGTCAAAGAGGCTAAATTTACCTACTTTCAGTCTTTCGACATGCGTATCCAAGATCGGCCTAAAGAATTTTGGCAGTACATAAAAAAGAAACAAGAAGGATGAATTGTCTATCCCATCACTCGACCACAACGAAAGTATCGTTCATGGTAATCTGGAGAAAGTCAAGTGCTTTAACACGTTTTACAGCTCAGTGTTTTCTCCTGAAGGCAACAATAGCCCTGCCGATTCTTGCCCGGACTTGAATTGTACTGAACCTATGGAGAACATTGAATTTGATCAGCGAGGAATTGTGTTGCTCTTAGAACGCTTAAAAGATAACAGTGCCACCGGTCCGGGCGGCTTACCCATGGTCCTACTCTCTTCTTGCGCTTTTGTGTTGTTAAGATACCGTAAAATTCTTTTCACAAAGTCATTACAGGACGGCTCTTTGCCTGAAGAATGGAGTTTTGCTAGTGTTGTACCTATACATAAATCGGGATCTAGGAATGTTGTTTCAAATTATCGACCAGTGTCCTTGACCAGTGTATTATGTAAAGTTTTAGAGCACATGTTTTATATTAACATTATGAATCATCTTAGTATACATTCATTATTAAATAATCATCAGCATGGTTTTCGCAGTGGTTACTCGTGTGTCACCCAGCTTACCGAATTTGTACATGACCTGTCAAGAGCATTGGATAAGGGATATTCTGTCTACTGTATATTTCTAGATTTTACGAAGGCTTTTGACATTGTATCGCATTATTTATTAATACAAAAATTATACTGGTACAACATAGATGAGAACCTTCTTAGGTAGATAAAAGAATATTTGAGCTTTAGGCGTCAATATGTTGTTGTATACGGGAAATAGTCGCATGAGGTGGCTGTAACATCAGGGGTGCCTCAGGGATCCGTTTTGGGCCCATTACTCTTGATAATTTGCATGAATGACATTTTTTCAGGTATTTCTTCATACTAGCGCCTTTTTGAGGACGATTGTGTATTGTATACAATTATTAACGATCGAAGTGGCTGCGATGCATTACAACAGGATTTGTGTAAAGTAGCTCAGTGGTGTGAGAAATGGGGAATGCATTGTGACGACCCCACATAATGCGCAGGTCCACACGGGACGGAGAGGCAAGAAGACACCGTATGGCTCAGTTTAAACAAAATGATGTAATCAATAATTATACATGGTACATCAGAGGCTGGGGTGTCCGAGCTTACGTGGCGACGCCGTCATGGGGGCGATGGATGGTCTCCGGAGTTGCGATCCGTCGGTGGCTGGCAGAAGCTGCGCGCCGTCCGGCTTCGGCGCTGAAGGACCCTTTTTCGTGAACGATCTCGTCCTCTCCGTGTCTTTCGTCCGCACTCGCCAGCTATATCTGCTCCGCCGGCCACGCCCGATCTCCTCTCTTCCCGACTGGAATGTCTCTTTCTTCCTCCTTTCCACGGCGGCGCCCTGCGGCATCCCCGACATCCCTTGTTGGAATGTCGTTTGTCTCCCGCCGGCAGCTTTCTTCTCTTGTCCTTGTACGGCCAGGCATGCCTAATTGGGCTGGCTTTCCCTCCCGCCGGCGCCTTTGCTGTAGTCGCTCGGACAATACCTCCGGCGCGTCCCCGGCCTTCGCCGCTATAGTGGTCACCTCCGCTCAAGGAATTTCGCTGGGGTTACTGCTGACAATGGCCCTAGACATTCCTGCTACACTAATCCGCTGAGGCTCGGAGGGGCATTCCAAGCATCCCACTTCCCATTGTCGTCGCGAGGTTGTCGGCCTTGTTGATTGTTCACGGTTGAGCACAGAGAAAATTCCGCCGAAGCTATGGGCCCTGGTAGCTCACGCACGGAACGTCACAGCATGTTAATTTACAAAATCTGTACATATGTGTTTCACTAAAGAGAAGGTTCCCCATAATTTCACTTATAACGTAAATAATAGCTGAGTACTTTAGTGCTGGAATTTAAATATATTGGTGTCTATTTAACCAGTGCAACGTCTTGCATCGTCACGAGGATTTCGTTACTGCCAAAGCCTGTCGTGTTTTTGGTTTTCTGTAATGCAACACTTAACTTTTCCTTTTAAAGACTAAAGAACTGCTGTATATTACAAATGTTAGAAGCATACGTGAGCATGCTTGCACAGTTTGGGATCCGAAATCCTTTCTTGACACTCAAAAGCTAGAAAGAGTTGAGAATTTCGCCGTTCGTTTTTTTTTAATAACCATGGGCCATATTTTAGTGTAACGAGCGCGAAAAAAGCTTTCGGATGGGACACACTTCAAAAACGTAGGAAATTTCTGCGTTTAAAATTCTTTCATTATATATTTTACACAAGAAATGTAATAGACAAAACCAAATATATAGTCAACCCTAATTATGTGTCTTTACGGAGAGATTATTCACTTAAAGTTAAAGAATACAAATGCCCAACTGACATTTTCAAAATGTCTTTTTTCCCCAAAACGATTTCGGAATGGAACAAGCTGCGTGAGGAAGTAGTGTCCTTATCATCAAATGATTCATTTTCTTCCATCCCGTGACATTTTTATGTATAATTCCGTGTTCTTTCTATCTCAATGTTATCTTTTTTGTAACCACCTGCGCGTGGTGGCATTTGTATACTTTTTTCTTTTTACCCCCCCCCCCCCCCCCCCCCACACACACACACACTGAAATGCCAGACAAAGGCGCTGTGGGTACGATGATAAATAAATAAAATAAATAAACTACTTTCTTTTATTTTCTGCGAAAACAAGACGACCAGGATTTAAAAAAAAAAACGAACTGTTCAAATTGTCTAATGCCGGCTGCATCTTTTGCATGTAGGGTAACGACGAAGGAGGTCTGCATTCTTGGTGCGAAATGCGCTCTTCGACAAGACTCCTTGTTTTATATGCCGAATCGCAAGTTTTTCACGTATGCAGTGTTGCAGATTTTGTTCCTCTGCAGAGTCTTCTTGAGCTACAATACGAGCTATTTTCAATAAACACGACCTACTGATAATTCTTGGACCTTAACAAGCAGCAAAAAGGGCTCTCAGAAACGTGTGGCTTCATATCTGAGAGAAAAAAAAAAGATCTTGTTCTAGAAAATTGAGCACAGTGATTGATGTTGAAGGATGACTTTAGTGTGACAAGAGGAACTGATTTAAATGTTCATCTGAATTAAACTACATCTCTGAGAATATCAAAGTAAAACAAAAAATATTCCGTGCACTTGGTGCACTGAGTGCTAAGAGCTAGTTTCGATTTAAAAAAGGCCGAACGGTGTTTTTTAGAGCGCAAATCTTCGGAAAATATTTCTTTTCACAACTCAAGGTTAGATGTTACTGCATTTCTTATTTATTGTTTCCCAAAACTTTTTCTTGCACTTTCCATAGAGAAGGATAATGTATCGTTTGCAGTAAAATTCACCAAAGAAGCAAACAGTACGCCCAGTGCAACGACAGGTATTTCAGCCCCACCATCATCAATAAGACTTCAGCATGACTAACCTTGTGTGTGTTTGTAGCACTCTTATGTTGTAAAGGTAAAAACAGGTGAGTTATTCAAGAGTTATAACGCCATACATTTGTTACATCCCAACTGAAGCCCGAACGCTTAAAAATAGGGGCTATTGCTTTATGTTAGTGAGCGGAACTTCTAGCAATTAAAACTTTTTCAATTCCAAGCTACCATAGAACTGAAGCCACACGCCTACACTCACCGATTCTCGAACTTACAAACAAAAAACTTTTAGCGATAACACACGCTGAACACACTGACTGTAGTGCTTCTCTTCGGTTCTGTAATCAAGTCTTCTAGTGAATTCAGTTTGGGTAGTCTTTACGACCAAGAAAACAAATAATACGATGCGCCCAGGGACGACGAGATTCGAAGAATCTGCGAAGGCTCGGCTCCGATGGGTTGCATTTTGCTATCGCATAACATGGCATTCTCAAATGCGACTGCTTGAGGCAGACACAAAAGCATTACCTCTCGGCGAAGGAAACAGCAGTTTTCTGATGTCTGCCGCATGTCACAACATTTCATGTATGATTCGTTGCATTATTTTCTTATGCATTCTATTCTCTTCGATCTTTCTACCTCTGGCTTGACCCCGGCAAAAAGCTACAACAACACGGCCGTCTTTCCGTCTATAGCCATTTTCACAGTTTCTTAGAGAGAACATCCGCTTTGTTGTCGCAAGTTTATAAAAAAATCGCCAATTTTGTCTATATTGATGCGCGTTGAGTGAAGACAGAAGTCAAGATGCGTGGTGATCGGACGCTCACTCAAGCTCATTTAGGCTAGGCCTTCTTTATTGCTAGCCGGATAGAGTGCATATTTGCAACAAAGCATAGACCTATACATATGTGTGTCCGAAGTGATGTTTTAGCTACTTTTTCTCTCGTTCTTCTCTGCAATTGTATGACGCTCGGTTTTAACCTCTGACTATCTTCTTTCTTGAGTGAAAGAATAAAACAGGTGATCATAGTGTGTGGAGTAGGCCTGCGATTGGATGCATAAATTGCAGGCGCCCGCCAACAATTTTACTGAAGCGGACAAAAGACGTCACTTCTCCCAGCCTACGCACGCCCTTAAATGCGTTCCATGCATTCGTTTTGATTTATGAAGAACGTCGTTTCTTTGCTCGTGGTTATCCCCCCTTTTTTTTTTACCGCCGTTATTAAAGACTTCGTCACGGTCACACCCAGCATTTCAGGACAAAAGCATTTCTCAAACAGGAGAGAGCTTATGAACAGAATTTATTTTATATAATTCAATATTTCACGATAACAATCAATATATCCGCAGACTCCCCGCCGGCAGTGTTAGATTTGTTTTTTTGCTCAACGTTTTTTGTTTCTCGTCAGAAACGTTCCTTTTCTTTCTTTTTAAGGCAGTTGTAGCAGCTCGATACCTGCGATGGAAGAATATTAGTAAAGCTACTTTGCTGCACACTGAAAGAATGGACCATTACCTTCAATATTTTCATAAAAGTACTTCATGGTAATCTAATATTCAAATTTTGTCTCCAATAATACTGGGCATGCGCAAACATTACTGAAAGCGGCTAAAAAGCGCACAATGTGAGCAAGCACTAACGTAACTCCGGAGAGACTACCACAGTGGGAAGAACACCACTTACCACCTCACCGATCAACATGGAAATACCGATGTATCCTTTCGGCTACGCTGGGGAAAATGTAGTGTAAATAAAACTATTCGTAAAAAAAGATATTTCCCTCGCTTTTCTCACGAGATGCATCACCACGCCAATCCTGAATGCATGCACAGCGGAGCGGCTGGAACTGGAGACTTCCTTTACGCCCAGCTCGGTACAGATTGATTTAAAACTGGAACGGCTGGAAATGAATGCTTAACGTGTTTCAGGAAAACCTCATTCTTGTAGGCTTTTCTGCGTCGTATTTAAGCGCCAGTCAGTATGCTTCTCAATACTAAAGCATTCAGTGAGATTTTGCACAGCAACGTCAGCCTTTGTTGGTACTCTGATCTTCTGGGGAGTCATTTATTCTGTTAGTACTTCTTCATAAATACTACAAACAAGCACCGGCTACCGAAGAACTGGATGCAGCAACCGCAGTCAAGAAATCAGCATTAACCTCAAAATATAAGAAACCCGCAATAAACATTGAATATGATGAGTAGCCATCGCGGCTTCTTCATCTCGATTGCAAAACACCGCGCGCAACGAGTTTGTGAAGGAGAAATAAAATGCCCCTTTATTCCCTTTACAAAGCACAGTTGATCTTATTCTTCGCTTAAAGTAGCATGAAAAAAGGCTCTAAGGTGTGATAAGGGCCTTCAACACAAATAATATTTGTGCTACGGTGCTATCTCAGGAAAAAAGTAGAGAAAAAGAAGTACTCATCTACGAGGTTTTGTTCAAAGCTCATTTTCGGCGCTAGCAGGTCTGCTTAGGTATCTGATGAAGAAGGTTTATTTTAGTTTTAAATTTTAAAAGTAGTTTTCCCTAGTAAATTTTATTTTGCATCACACAGCTACGCAAATTGTTTTCTCAAAGAAGAGCATTCCTGTGCGCTAAAAGGTATTCGGAAAACTAAAAAAAAAGCACAGTGGTGATCAAATATTCGTTGCTTGAGAAATCCGAATCTTAATTTTCTCTGCGATACTTAATAAAAAAGAGAAGTGTCTTGAAAAGAGGCTGTGACGTTAGAAAAAGTGTCGCTGAAGCAGGTTCTACTCTAATAAATAGGGCTCTTTTGCGCACTCGATGATTCTTGCTTTTGTCTAAGGTTGAGCTGTGAAGCGCAGAGTCTGGGAATCCTCTCGGTGGCTCAGTGGTTAAAGTGCTCGTCTACCGATCCCTAACCACTGAGCCACCGAAATGACTCCCAGACTATGCACTTCACAAGCTCAACTTTAAGCAAAAGCAAGAATCATCGAGTGCGCAAAACGGCCCTAGTTATTAGAATAAAAAGTGCTTCAGTGGCACTTTTTCTAATGTTACAGTCTCTTTTCAAGACAGTCATGGTACCACTAGGGGCAGGAGAAGAGGTCTTAATTTTCCCCGTCCCCACCGAGAGCTCAAAAGTTTAATAATTTGTAACGCAAAATTAGCCCATGCTTCGTCGTCTATCATGCGCTCCTTGTCAAAAGGGTCTAGTTCTCGTCCGAATATTCCAACTCTGAAACACACGCACCGAGAAATGATTACATGCATCTAAATTTTGCACCTTATCCGGGAGAGTTTTCCGGCTCGACGGTTTCCCTTCTCCAGACCACAGCCCTTTCGTGTCTTGTTTCCGAGCTCGGTCGACCAGTCGACGGCGTTGCTTATCGGTGCTTAGCCGTGTTCACCAAGGCAGAGAGAACGGCTCACTAAAGCGCTGCCGAGGCGGGATACAAAGGAGGTCGTCAGCTTTACAGCGGTGTCTCAAGGACGTGAATGGGTAACTCCTGTGGCCTCCCTCACCACTCATGCGCCCGAAGCGCAGCTAGATCACGGTCTTTAGTTATTAACCCCCATATTTCTCTCTGTTGGCTATTTTTATCTCACTTTCTCGCACTCCCACCCCACTGCCTTTTCCAGACTTGTAACTGCGCCTTTGAAACGTGGTCAGTCACGGGCTAGTTTTATGCGCTTCGAAGCTCAAAGTGGAAAATCAAAAGCTTGTTGGGCTGTCAAATCACTCTAGTACACTTGACAGATTAATCTGAAGCTGTACTTTTTCAATCATTTTCGCTCAGACCTAATTGAGACACTTTTCTTGTTTTACTTTGACGGCACCTTTAAAATAGCAATTATATACAGAGTTTTAGAGCATGCAAGGTTTAGAGTTAAAAGAATTATAATTTTACTTAGTGTTTGTAGAGAAGTTACAGTGTCACGAGTTGCATTTCCCCTTCCATCCTCCTCCTATATAGAGACTTTGAGTGGGACGGAAAAATCCTTACGTAATGACACGTATCTTGGAAGGTGCGGATACTAAGCACTGACAGATTTCATTTTGAACCTGCAGAATTGAATGCTTGCAAGTCATCTTGTGATTATCTGCTAAAAGCGTAATTCATTCGAAACAGCACCTCTTTCTATTTTTGGAGAAGTGCTTTAGGAAGGCTTATGGGGTCCTCCAAGTCATGAATTAAAATTAAAATGCCTCTGCCACCCGAAAATTACGAAAGAATAGAGAAATAATCCGGTTGAACCGCCAGCGTGATGAAAACAAAAAAGGAATGAACCCAAATATTGGGCCGAAGCGGGAGTGCGACTCATAAAACGCTTCCTTTCTATGTATGATTCGCTGCGCGATAGTTTCGCACTCATGAATTTTCCCAACCGCTTCAACTTGCACGTATGCTTTTTATTCCAATACTGCAACGAATCATCTGCTTTGAACCCTACACGGTAAAGCTAAAAAAAATAAATGCTCGGTCGTTCTATCCCTCAAGAACAAAGCGCCTTTCGTGGAAGCTCTGGAGGTTATAAAATTACACCACAAGACACAGAAGCCGTGCTTCTAGGATTATGTGGCCATTCAGTTTCATTTTTTTTCTTCAAATTTTAGTAATGAATGCCGGAACCGTTTGGCACAACAATGATCAATTTCGATGCAAGTGTTATGCTGAAGTTAACTGATAACGTCGTTTTGTTCCTTGGTCAATACTGCCGGAGGACGTTGGAGAAAAAAAATACACAATTTTTCCTAGGTGGCTCCCGAAACAGGGCGCTGATCTACATGAAAATAAATACGGAAATCTCGTCCCACGATGACCTTGCCTTTGGCTGCATTCCATTGCCATTTCAATTGGAAGTCTCCATGTCGTACGGGTATTGAGGCATGGTGAGAGGGCACGGCATAAATCAGGCTCGCCGCTCCTGAGCCAAGGGAGCGCACGGGCTGGCGTGCAAGTGCCAGTGGGTCAATGTCTGTTCAGGAAAGAGCGGAGCAGCAGTGTGGGAGACGGGTGCCTTTAATTTTCCCTAAGTAGAACGGGGACAGAGAAGGTTACAGAAAAAAAGCTAATAAATTTCTCCTGCTTCCTGTCTCGTCCGTGTCAGGAGGATCTGGAGCATGGTATGCAGAAACTTCCGAAGAACCGAGTATATCGCTGCCACGTCGTCTCTGCTTAGCCTGTCACCTCTGGTTTTTAGCCTTCATTCCTCCCGCTGAACCATCCTCTATTTCTTGGTTCTGTTTTCTCATACCACCATTTGCAAATTCGCTGGCAGAATGGTGTAGCCGTCGAGGAGCTGGCCATGTGGGGACTGGTCTGCCAATAACTCTGATAGTTCTTGAAAACTTAATTTATCGAGTACTGCCGCAGTTGCTTCCATTCTATTTCATTTAGCTTTCGAAAGCTTCAACGCAAAAAAAAAAGACAGCCCACAGAGTGTGTTCCTTATTCTTTTCAACATATCCCAAAAGTGAGGGCGCCACGTGAGACGCACTAATCCAGTGCTTCGTCGCAGCGGTGTCACCAACAAAAAGGGCGCTTCTTCAGCACGGTATCTGCCGTTTGTTTGCATATATTGGCGTTCCTCAAAAATGATTGGAAAAGAATAAAAGCATCTATTAACAAGTTTTTGGTGGCGATGGGACCTGTAGTTTTGTATGAGTACGTTTGCAGCTAGCAACGTCAGTTTTCCGAAACTAAAATGCGAAGATTTTCTTTGCATAGGTTGCCATTGATACCAATCGCTCGACCTTTGATGTTCAGGTCATAGAACTGCCTTCCCTCGGTTTTTAAATTGAAACAAGGCTTGGACTTGCTGTAAATAGCCGTTCTCTTTCTTTCGGAGCATATCGCAACATATTCAAAACAGAACAAGAAAAGAAAGGAGTTTTTCAATGACAGGCAATTAGGATAACAACCAATGATGCACGTTGTGTAATTGTCTTTGTTGGCGCTGCTGTTTCGAGTTCCGCCCTCGGTAAACAACATGGCGAGTTCTACGTTTTAGTTTGAAACGGTGTGCGACTAAATAAGTAGGCGCTGAACGCCAAAGCGTTTTCTGGGCGCAGACTACATTTTCGCTTTTGTGAGTGTTCACAAGGAAATCAGCACGCGTTAGCTACCGATAACCGGCAGTAGGCGTTGGTTTTAGTTTTAATTGCGACGTCAGACTCACTAATGCGCATAAACGTGCATCTGCGTTAACATCTTCGCTCGCATTCATGACAATTCTTGCAGGCTATTTTCGCACCGACTTATTAATCTGCCGAGTGCTCAGTTTTCCAATTCCAACGTAAGTCCCCATGATATTGAGAACAAGTTTACCTTGGTCGGATCAAGTTCTACTGCAAAACAGGCGAGATGGTTGCATTAGTTCTAAACAACGACAGTGGACTGTGTGTTCAAGTATGTATCAGAGGTCGCGCAGGTTACTGCAATGAAACAGGTTGGTGAGAAGTTCTCAGACCAAAGGGTCTGATTTTCTTCGCTTCATCCTGGCGCTAAAGATGCCGATAAAGCTATCAGGGTTCTCAAAGGTTAGAACAATACTTCTTCTGCTCACTACAGATATGTTGAGCTTCGGGGCTGTCGTAACGGATCGACTGTACAGCTAGAAAGCAGACCCTGTGGCCTGGGAACTTTTGAAAGAACCTGTACATCCTTAAGCTCGTGGCAGTGCGCCTAGAGTGCACATCTTAGACTGTATTTATTTTTCGTGTCCCAAAAAGTTCCGTGAAAAAGTTCCGTATGTTTTGAGTCACCCTCGCGGTTTCTGTTACACTCTAGGAATGGATATGAACAAAGAATAGCATTCTAGTAAACAGGTGTGCATCGATCTCCAGCAAGCATTTATGGCAGTAAGCACCGCTCTTCTCCGATGCTAACAAAGGCCTCCAACAAGGACCTCTAACCGTGAATAATGTTGGCTGGTTTGCGACATCGAACCCGCCTATGACACGCAAGCTACGATTAAGGTTTCAAGTGGTGGCGGCCTACGGGGTAACGGTTCTTCACGAAGCTTTACACGGAAAAAAACAAAACACAAAAAGTTATGCCGAGGAAAAGAAACAGGCCCAATACAGGCGGCAAACCAGCTCTACCATTCTAAACAACGCATGCAGTCGTACCTATTCTCATTAGTATTTCCTTCAAGAGAGCGATGACAGCAATCTAGTTCTTTTAGGAACATTGATGCAACACTTCAGTTGTGGCCGAAATTCGTCGTTCAACCATTTTTTTTAGTTCTCCCAGAGTAAGCGGGTTATTCCGCCCCTTTTCATGATATAAAAGCGTACCGTATGAAAGCTTGATTAAGTCACATATTCAGGTGTAAATGAAAGAGCTGCTATATTTTCGCGAAATATTTATTTTCTTAAGCTAAAAATGATCAACTTACGCTCCAGCGATTTTACTTCTCATTGTCTATTATAGCAACTTTTTTTATTCCTTTGAGTGTTCAATTTAACTCGCTTCAGTTTCCACTCACATGTTACCTCGCGATGGCGCTTTGAATACGAAACTGCTGCTCTAAAAAATTTACACGTTCGGCTGTCATTCTGATCACGCAGTTACGCATAACTGTAAAAGCCGCATCTAGACGCGCAATCTGCAGAAGAAGAAAGGGCTTATTATGAAAATTTCACAGCGTTCGTTATAATTTTCCAGCCTCTTTAAAGCCTCTGATTTATCAACACAAAACGTTGCAATGCAAATACATGATGCAAGCAATGCTCCAACAGCATCCGTCACGAATTCGAACGCTGCAGAGTTAGATCTACAGCCCCTCCGGGTACGCACCGTTCTTCTAATGGGCACAGCATTTCTCCAGGCCTGGCGCCGCTCATCTCGGAGGAAATGCTTAGGAAGAGGGTCTGGATCAAAATTTTGCGGTAATGGGTCAGTTATACGTTCCGCCGTCGAGCAATAGACCCTTTACAAAAGTTAGCGCCATCTAGTGAGAAAAACATGAACAGCGCACGGCGGCCATGTTTGGTTCAGTCCGTCCGCGCCGCCCGGAGTACTCGGAGGACAGTTCACTGTACCCGGAGAGTACGCGCCAACGTGAGCCCTCGTGGAACTCGTGCACGCACAGCGAGCTTCATTGGAATTCCCGCAAGTTATTGCGTCATTTGTTGGCATCACAACAGTCGGTGCCAGCACCAAGCTCCATTCGGAATGCCAGCATGTTGCTGCGTGCCTTTCTGCAGCCAGCGCAGCGTCGTAGACGCGCACGGAAACAAGGTGTGTATACGACCGTTCGTTTGCATTCTTGATCGGCTTTACAAGTGTCACTTGCAGCATGTCAGGCATTACGGCTTGTACCTGTGACTGGGAGATAGCTCATAGAACGCGATCGCGATCACCTGAAACAGCGAGGTTGTTTTGCGTGCAATGGAGCCTTGTGAACTTCACGAAAGCTTGTGCTGAGATGGAAAATGACACTGGAGAAGGAGCAATACATGTGTAACGAACGCTAAAGCTCGAATAGATCCGTTGGAGCCTTTTGTACGTGGATTGCATTCGCCATTATCTATGTGACTTATTACAAGGCCATGATTACCGAAGCTAGTTTTCAAATCATTGTGTGAAATGGCCGTGCATTGTGCAGATGGCAAAATGGTTGCCTAGGGCGCCCAAGCTGCCTGTTTCACGCTACAAAAGCGCCTGCCAAAGCCGCGGCGTCCTGTAAAGCAGGAAAAGATGAGGCATCACACGTGTAGCGTCATGCTCACATCCAGCCCGTTTCAAAAGATGTTATCGCCTGATGACGCGTGCGAAGTCCGGTACGCGTCCAGAGCGCGCAGCTCAGGTTTGTAGTCTGTGCCTATGAATACTTGCCAGCGCGATCCACAAAATAACGAAGCTTGCGTTTCACTCTAGTGGGTTTTCTCGAATCCCATGATGGTTTCTTAGTTGACAACCACCCGAAAAGTCAGTTGGTTTTGTAAAGATGACGATTTCTTGTTTATTTCTTCTTTTAGTAGACATTTCAAGCTTTAACCTCATATGCAAGAGCTGAAATGGGCGGCCTCGGGAAAAGGGAACTGTGCTGAAATGATACGGAATTTTAAAAATCAGCTATCACCGCGCCTTGCCTGCTTCGCGCAAGAGTTCGTGTGATCAGATTTTCCAGTATTGCTTTAAATATAGCATCCATAGCTATAATGTGGTGCTTGTTGACAAAACCTGTTTATTATTTGTGCAGGTCTCCTTCCATGGTTTCCCAAGCAACCCGGCTTTGAGAAAGAAGTGGATTATTGCAATACGCAGAGATGTGGGGAAAGACTTCACTATAACGCATCACACCACGCCTCGGCTCTCAACATATGCCTCTAGCCGTCGCTGGCAGAAACCATCCGGGAAAAAAAAGAGAGGTCCCTAGACCAGGAAAGGACTTCGATTGACATTGAAAATCCGTTCCACGCACAGTACACTTGGCGACAACGTTACAAGCACGGACACAACGGCGGGCACTGACGGACGGACACGGAGCGGACGGACGAAGCGATCCAAAGATGGCCGCCACCGCGGGGTCAGGCGAGGTCAGCGTGCCTGTCACTGTTGCCAGACCTACTTTTGTAAACCCTCTATTGAAACCAGCTTCAGCTGTAGAGCGCACTTGTGGCCCCTTTTCGGCAGACGTGCCTGTTCAAAATTAGAGTGGAGGGATTTGGAGGCGCAGGCTCCTTTCTGAAGGCAGCCGTCCAGAGAGGAAGAGCGCCGGGCTGGAGATAACCACTTGTCACAAATTTATCTACACGCTGCAGGTGGTCAGCGTGAGAACCACACAATTGTTCAAGCGAACGATAAAATGGTAGGGCCCTCACCTGAAAATATATTTTTGCTTTTACTCTGCTTTAGTTTTCATTTGCTGTCCAGAAACTTACCGCCGTTCTGAAGGCATACGCAGTTACTAGAACAGATTCCGCTTATTTTCGTCTTTCACTTATACCAGCGCAAATGTCCGCACATGGAAACAGTTCCCGATTACCCACTGAGTCTGGCAAGTGACACTTCCATTAAACATCAGTGTAACTTTTAACTTCTCATTGACTATACCACCAGAAAGCAGACCCTGTGGCCTGGGCATCATTATACTCTTAACCTCTTTACTAACGTGGAAAATTGGGCGTGTTGGTACATGTCTTGAACAAATGAATAGCAGCGCAAGGAGACGAGGACTAGACGAGACAACAAGGAGGGCGCTGAACTTCCAACTTTTATTTCCAACGAATCGTGCGAACATATATGCACTCTGAACAATCCAGCGTCATCGTCAGTGCATGCGTAAATATGTAACCTCTTTATAAGAAAGAGTGATAGAAGCGGAGCTAAGATACGCTGCTCCCCGATTATATATCAACTGCGATTCAATGATTTCTCGCGTTACACGTTGATTATTCTTTTTTCTAATGACGGTGCTAGTAAGATCTTGGGAACATTCTTCACACGTAAGGCAGTGGGCGGCCAGAAGGCCTTCAAAATCTTTTCCTTTAAAGGCATTATCTACGTTTTTGGCATGCTCCCTCAACCTGTCATTCACGCATCTCCCAGTTTGGCCGACATAAGTTTTACCACAGTTTAACGGAATGCGCCTTCTGCGCATTCAACAAAGGGCCGCCGATGCTTCTTTCTACAGTTCTATTGCTTCGCTGTCTCGAGATCTGCCATCTTGCACAGCTTTGACAGCTTGTGAGGAGCAGAGAAGACGGCTTTCACGTCGTACCGCTGCGCTACCTTTTTCAGGTTGTGTGACAGCTTGTGAATGTAAGGTATCACAGCTACCTTTTGCCTACGCTGCGCGTGGGCGTCACACTTACTCACGTCAGTGCGCAACTTTTTGAGTAGGCTTCAGCAACCGAAATGAGAAGGTGCTGCGGATAACCGGCACTGCTCAGCCTATCGGCTTGATGGTTGAACGCTTTTGCGGCGAGATGCGGGCAACTTTTGCTAAGGGCGTTTTTAATGCAAGAGGTGGCGATGGCTCGCTTAACGAGCTTTGAGTGCGCAGAGTTGAATGGCAGAAACAGTTTTTTGCCACGCGGATCATAGCCCCAGCAGCCACCATCACCTTTAAAGTGGAGCCTGATGCCTAAAAACCTGATTTGGCCGTTCACTGGGGGTTCGTGGGTTAGGTCAAGAGGCCTCATCACCGTTCCAAAGGTGCCCAATATCTTTCTAGCAGCACGTTCAATTGCCTGCGCGTCACAATCAACGACAACTAAAAAATCAACTACAAACCTAAAGACCCTGCGAACGTTGTGGTCTTTGAAGGATGAGATTAAAAGACGGTCTAAATGAGCAAGTACTTGCTCATGGCGTAGCCGCCGTGGTGCAAGAGTGGCTATGGCGATCGGCTGCTGACCCAAAAGACGCGAGTTCGATCCCGGCAGCACCGTATGACATTCCGATTGTCGCTGTGAAAAACGCTTGTGGTGCTTAACTCCGTTGTCTCGAAGTCCAGATAGGAATTCGACACATCGAAGTCCAGATAGGAAATCGACGCGGTCAAAGTTAAATAATTAATTAGCCAAATTTCGGTAATAATTTTTTTTAACTCTTCAATTTACGCCGCAGAACTATTAGCAATTTTGCAGACTGTAATGATTCAAAGCAAATAGAATTTGCAGCATGTCCTAAGTGCAACAGGTACTCAGATATGCACGACTGAATTTTCACCCTTTTCGGATCCGATTCGGAAACTGAACGCTCAGAGAGCGCCGGAAATCTTGCCCATGGTACTTGGGAATAGGGATGGGGAATAGACGAAATGATGACGACAATCAACCGCACCAATGCTATAGCTGCGACTACGACAGGCCGGCGCTCGATAAGAGCGCATAGTCACTACTTCCGCAACCAGCACGCGCTCTTTTTTCGTCACTAGCATTGAACTTGTAGGCACGTTTTTGCTACCATCAGCGGCTCCCAAAACGCAGGAAGTTGATGAAGCTCAAAATTTCCCTTCCCGCTTTAGTTCGGCTAGGAAAGCAACGGTGTGCAAGTTTATTTGTGGCTTATTATTTTTCATCCCAAGTAATTTAAAAAGACGAACTGATGACTGTTACCCAGCCGTACTTCGGTGGCTAGGTTTTATGCATCATTAATGGTCAAAGCGCTTCCTTTCAACCGCCACGCATGCCATGAAACCTTCCTTTATGGACTGCGGCACTCGTTTCAGAACCTGCAGGGGTATATTCACACATGTCTTGATGATTCATTGAGGTCTGCCACGTCTTCGGGTTCAGTTACATAGAATTCGCTCTTCACGTAACCCCAAAGAAAGAACATATCTAGTGAAGCAGCGCAACGGCAAAAAGCCAAGGGAAGAAAGGGACGAACACAGCGCTGTTGTTGCCCAAATAAAGAAGTCTAACAGGGTTAGGTCGGGTGACCTAAGTGGCCAAAACGTGATTACACCACGCCATCCTCTGACCGGGGAATTTGCTGTCGAGCCAACCCCTTTCACGCGACGAGAAGTGCGCAGGCACCCCGTCGTGCTGAATCCATGAGCCGTGGACTTGACTTAAGGGGATCTCGGACATCGAATCGCTGGAAGCACCACTTAGAATGCTCGCTGTGTATGACTGCTGTTAGGTTTTCTTCAGAAAGTACGGCCCTACTACATCATTTGAGTAAATGCCACAACAAACATTCACTAATCGCCGGACGCGGTGGTAGTGTTCCCGGAGCCAGTGCAGGTTCTGATCAGACCAGTAGTGGGCGTTGTGTACATTGACTTCCACATTACAGCTAAAGTGAGCCTCGTCCATCCACAAAACTTTCCTAAAAAAGTCTGAATCTTCGTCACGTTTGATCAACGCCCAGTTGCTGAATTCATACTGCTTTTTTATAATCGTCTTTACTGAGATTCTGCTGCAGCGATATGTGGTAAGGAAAAAAACTATGCTTATTGAGCACTCTTCCGACTGATTAGCGGAGGGTCCAACGGCCTCGACTAAATCACTGATGCTTGCTTCGGGTTATGCACGAACGTAGGCGAGAACATTTATTTCAGATTCTTCGCTCAGGATAAGTTCCATGAATGAAGCACAGATCCTGTGGTCCGGAACAGCTTGAGCATTTTAGCAAACATCGTATGTGATGGTACCGGGTGGCCAGGATTCTCGGAGGCGTAGAGTCTTGAGGCGAGGCGAGCGTTGCCATGCGTTTCTACACAGGCGGCAACCATCTGAACCTTCTCGGTCAACGAGTAGCCCGGTTGCAGCTGCCCTGCCATTCCAACGCGCATTCAGAGTTCATATGTATAGTATTGCAGCAGCCTTGTTCGTTCCGTTGACAGGATCGACAGCCGGCAATGGACCAGTGGGGATTCCAGTGAAAAATAATAAATCGCAAGCCGATAAGCCGCCGGTCCTTTCTTGTCCGAGCCAGAGTGGAAAGGGAAATCTTGCGGGTTATCAACGCGCTGCTTTTTCGAAGCCGCTGACGACACAAAACGAGCCTATAAGTTCAACGCCAATGACGAAAAAAGAGCGCGTGCTGCTCACGGAGGCAGTGACTACGCGCTCTTCTCGAGCGACTGCATGCTGCAGTCGTAGCTAGCCTTGCTGCCGGCGGTTGTCGTCATCATTTCGTCAGTCGCTTACGTAGTACCATGGGCAGCATTTCCGGCGCACTCTGAGCGTTCAGTTCCCGAATCGGATCCCAAAAGGCTGAAGATTTAATCTCGAATATCTCAATATCTGTGGCACTTAGGGACGTGCTGCAAATTGTATTACTTTTGAATGTTTACAGTCTTCAATACTGCGATCGCAATGTGCAGCGTTAAATGAAGAGTTAAAAAGATAAAAAATTGGCTAATCAATAAATAAATTTGACCGTTATGTCCTTATGTTGTGTCCGCCGAGCCGAATATACATTCCGTGAAGGCGGCATTCACAATACTTTCAGCGGCTTTTGTTTTTTAAATCTGGTTTATGGTTTATGGTTTATGGGGTTTAACGTCCCAAAGCGACTAAGGCTATGAGAGACGCCGTAGTGAAGGGCTCCGGAAATTTCGACCACCTGGGGTTCTTTAACGTGCACTGACATCGCACAGTACACGAGCCTCTAGAATTTCTCCTTCAAAGAAATTCCAGCCGCCGCGGCCGGGATCGAACCCGCGTCTTTCGGGTCAGCAGCCGAGCACCGTAACCGCTGAGCCACCGCGGCGGCTTTTTTAAATCTACAAACGCTTAAAAAAATACAACCTGTACTTATGAAACACAGCACAAGGGCCGAGAAGGCTGCTGCCATTTTAGCATGGCCTTTTATTTCTGGTTCACTCCTGGGTTCACTCCTAATCATCAGGTAGTAGCAGACTTTTAGGTTTTATTAGAGAAGAGAGTCACGTTCCCGCGAAACGCAAAAGTTACGGCAAGCTAATGCATTGAGCAGAACCATCACCAAACTAGGTTGCTCTCTCAGCTCTCAACAGGCGCAAGCTAACTGCTTATTACCCAGCCACTGACATGCCTGTCTATATGTGTCGCCAAAGCCCTGAGTGAGTAAATTGCTTGTAAGCTTCCTTTGGAAGGCAGTCAGTTAATCCAGCCGACGGATATACTATCCTCCTAGGCAGATTTTAGCGTGTTTGAGTGTTGAAAAAATAAAAAAGCGCAGTAAACAATTCTCAGCTTCGTTGTTCATGCAGATTGGATTTTTGGATGCCGCGCATTCCGGCCCTACATTTTTTTTTCTTCTGGCTCACGAAGCTCAGTAGTAATTAAGGGCCCAGTAATGAAGGCTATAAAATGCAGCTAAGTTAACAGCCGCATGCAACCTAATCTGACACGTGATTTCTTGCACTTTTTATGTTCGCAGCTTATGAAACGCAAGCGACGTTTGTTGAACGCGCTCACCGATGATCCCATAACATTGTTTTGTGCCTTTTGCGTTCCGCAGTAACGTGGAGACAGAAGGTAACAGCAGCTTACCTACACGGTATGAAGGGTGGTCATTGCCATCTACTTGGTTGCAGGTCCGTAGTTGGCATGACGATCGGAATTAGAGCCAGGTCCGTAGCCAGCCCGACGATCGTAATTAGAGCGAGGTTAATGTAGCGAAAACCAAAGGCTGCGGCACTGGCGAGAAAACGGTAGCCTGGCGGAATGGTCGCAGTCGATGAAGCAGCAGCAACCAGTGGAAAGGTGCGTGGCAAACAGGGTGGCACAAAGAGCAGACCATAAGTAAGGCCCACGTTCGCGAACTCCTCGCGAATGACGGCCTGAATCAGTGCAATAGTAGCGTCGGCTGGCTGAGGGGAGAAAGTGACGGGAGCCATAGCCTTCAGTTCACTGCATACAATTTGGGTCAGAGTAGCAGGATGGGACGGTTACTGCACGAGGATGTCGCCGCCGTGCTCGGAACGCTGTCAAACGGGGAGCAAAATGGCAGTGTTTAGTTTGCTCAAACTGCCAACACACCTGAGGAATGGAGTCAACCGTGGCGCAGTCATTGCAGAGGAGAAGACTAAAAGCGTCATCAGTGTTCCTTTCTAGGATTTGGCCCACTTTGTCGGTCTCTGACATGGCGCTACCCACTTCACGTTACAGAGCTAGGACGTCCTGGATGTAGGAAGGGTATGACTCGGTTGACGACTGAGCTCGAGAAGCAAGCTTTTTTATCGACGAGGTTGCGTCCAATGGGCCTGCCAAATAAGTCCAGGAGCTTCTGGTTTGGTTTGGTTTGGTTTATGGGGTTTAGCGTCCCAAAGAGACCCAGGCTATGAGAGACGCCGTAGTGAAGGGCTCCGGAAATTTCGACCACCTGGGGTTCTTTAACGTGCACTGACATCGCACAGTACACGAGCCTCTATAATTTCTCCTCCAAAGAAATTTAACCGCCGCGGCCGGGATCGAACCCGCGTCTTTCCGGTCAGCAGCCGAGCACCATAACCACTGAGTCACCGCGGCGGCTCCCAGGAGCTTCTGTTTACAATTGTCTCCAGAGGTAACGTCTTCCTCATGCGTCTTGAACCAGTTGCGCGCCGTGCCCGCCAAGTAGAAGATGACGTTTGCAAGCATGAGGGTCGCGCCCCAGCGGTTGTGCTCACTCACACGCTCATACATGGCGAGTCAGTCTTCAACGTTTGACGTCATCGGTGTCACAAAAGGCGTCCGGGTCGCGAGGCGGCGCCACGACAACGATCGGCGCTGGTGATGTCGATGCGGCTGGAGGTGTGTCGGACGGCATAATGGTGGATCCCAGCTGACGGGCGCTGCGGAGGTCTATGGCGTGGTCTTGGCGTAGTACCTAGCACAACCTCTAGGAAATATTACGGGAGTTAGCTCAGCAGCAGACGCGACAGGCTGCAGTCAGGGAGCATACAAAAAGCTGCCCACCCCAGCACTAGCTGCAGCGCCCTAGCCGTCGTCAACAGCACCACGACGGAACCACGTCCTCTTCGCCTCGCAACTATGCACCGTAAAAATATTGTCACGTAGTGGTGCCTGCAGTCCGGCGAGCAGGAAGACAGCTAGATTGGCTTCCAAACGAAACTCTTTATTTGTGCTGACTTGCACCCGGAAAGAACTGAATGACTCGGCGGCGGCGTAGCAACAAGCGTGCTCGGCGGTCGTCGAACAGAATGCCCGCCGCTCTCGGTCGTGCTCAATTTAGAGCTGATAGCGAACTTTCGAGATAAAGCGTGCAACGTTGCTGTAAAATTCTGGAACAGCGTAGTCTCGGCTCCTACTGGATGCAATCAATCGAGATAAATCTGGTCGCGACATGGATTGCCAACAAAAGCGATAAAGCGTCGTGCCTGCGGCTTTGAAGAATGAACAAACCAACGCTACAAAGATTCGTGGCAATATGACAGATGATAAGAACAAAACTATCTTAGAATGAAAAACGCCAGATAGGCTCTGGGTTACTTTTATGTGGTTAAACGTCCTGCAGTGAAAAAGGCTATGAGGGACGCCGTAATGAAGTGCTTCTGTAAATTTCAGCTGCCTGCTGTGTTCCTTAACCTGCACTGAATTCTTACATTAAATGCGCCTCTTGCACTTCACCTCCTTCGAAATGCGAGTGGCGCGGCTTCGATCGAAGCCTCGTCTTTCGGGTTACCAGCTGAGCACCATAACTACTGAGCCACGGCGGCGGCTCAGAGAAAGGTGCTAAAGAATTTTTAAAGAAATTACGAAATAAACCAAAAAGGCATGTTATTCACTAGGTAAAGTGGGGCTCGCCCTCTCGCCAGCTCAAACAGGATGCCCACAAAATTCATACATCCAGCTTAGTCCACGCCATGCATGGCACGGCTGACATATTTAAAGAACTGTATTTTTCGAAGTTAACATTGTCGTGTAGGTGAATTCGCAATTTCGCTTTTCATTTTTATGGCTGTAATGTTACAAGCCTATAGCCATCGTGAAGACAATATAAAAGTTTCGTCATACCATGCCGAAAAAAAGGCCAGTAAAATATTCTGCACGATGATAAAATATATAATGTTCATTATATATTTTTATGTAGCAAGTGCGGTCTGTCTAATCCCTGCAAAGTCATCTGCATTGCGTGTAGACGAAATGGTAAAGCTACAGGATCTACGGGATAAGGTTTGGTTTGGTGTATGGGGTTTAACGTCCCAAAGCGACTAAGGCTATGAGAGACGCCGTAGTGAAGGGCTCCGGAAATTTCGACCACCTGGGGTTCTTTAACGTGCACTGACATCGCACAGTACACGGGCCTCTAGAATTTCTCCTCCAAAGAAATTCAACCGTCGCGGTCGGGATCGAACCCGCGTCTTTCGGGTCAGGAGCCGAGCACCATAACTACTGAGCCACCGCGGCGGCGGATCTACGGGATAAGTTGGAATAAAAATTAGCACTCCGTAATAAAAATCAACCCTGTTAATTTCTGCCCGTCGCCTTCTGCATATTCTTGGTTTGTTCAGAGCAAGGAGCAAACATTCATCGATAGATAAAATTCAGTGACTACAAAAGTATTATGGGACCAGAGCAGCATTTAAGGCACAATGCTAGAAACGCGCAAATAATATGATTGAAGAAGATAAATCCGTCAGACGCTCCGCCCTGCGAAGAACATTTCATCGTACTAACTTTTACTGCATTCAAGTATACCTATGTTAAGAAGCAATCCTGTGTAAGGATAATTACCGCAAAAAGTCAGAGGTCGGCTCATCGAATGTCGTAACGTTCGCAGGTGCCTCTGCAGTTGAATTCCACAGTTTTGTTTTTTTTTCATGCAGCCCCGACGGCAGTTATTAAGTAATTTCGCGCAATTTAATGGGGAGAGATCAAAATGAGCAGTCTGCTGCAATACAATCTTCTCAGAAAGACGAAAATACAATAACTGAGTCCCCGATCATGCGACAGCAAAAAGTGCCAGGCACGTGGCAATATCACTTTCGATGCAGCAAGTTTTATCAACCACCGTGTCTGGAACCTCGGGTGTGGGTAAGAGCGTTACGTTAATAAAAGTAGCGGCATTCCTGGCCGAGTGTGGTCTCCCTGTCCATTATTGTAAATTACCTCCGCATAGTGCTCGAATCTAAGTTATACTGTGCGTGCAAGACTGCAGTCAAAGTGGTAGTATATGGCAAGGAAATAGGAACGCGAAAGTTAAGCACGCAAGTCTTTGAACATACCCGATCAATTTCCTGCGGCGAAATGTGATGGCCCCTTCGTTCGAAGTATTTTTGATGTCTGTGCAGTCTCCCCAGTGGCTTATTAATGTGGTGTAATCGAACTTCTTTCGCCTTTTACTGTGTGGTTATGTGATTCTCGTCCTGCGGCTGTCAGAGCTTTCTGTCGTTTGAAATCTTCATGTAAGTCCGACACATGGCAGGCGGAAAGAAAATAGGAAGAAAGAAAAAGGCCGGATGGCCTCAAGGAAGTAGGGACAGGGTTCTACAAGCAGTAACAAAGAGCGCTCAGTCTCGGTGGATGGCGACAGAAAGAGGGAAGTACCAGCTACTAAAACAAAGAAGTGTTTATTTGAACTGCTGTGGCCCTAGATGTGGATGGAGAGCCGAGTGAGTGAACGGTGATGAATCATCACTCAAAATCTCTTCGTCGTGAGTAGAATGTGTGGAAAATCCCGAAATAGAAGTTTAAATCCACAGGTCCACCAGTAAACATATGACTAAGGAAAATTTACACAGAGCTTGATGAAAACTGGTAGTGATGCTAAAATGCCTGAAAAGTCATCCAGTAAGAATTCATTCCCATATTGTCATTACATGAATTTCTCAGCCAACAGCATGATTTTGTAAAATAGCAACAGTAAAGGCGAGCAATCGAGTGTGCGGCGCATAGAGAGAAGTGCCCCAATGGTCGTTTAAAAAGAACATTGATATTCTACTAGTTCCGCGTTCACCTATCTAGCTAGGTAACTAGATGACGCTAATCGCGGGCCGTTCAAACCACTACGCAACATATCACTGTTTTTGCTGTTCCTGATTAACAACCTGATTTCTGGACTTGCGGTGCTGTGAAACAGTTCTCTCAACGCGCATCAACGTTGTTAATGAACGGCGCTAGGTACGGGATTGGGAGAGATTACAAGTAATGCTCCTTTTAGGACGCCCGAAGTGGCGTCCGGGCACTATGTCTAATGTCGTATGGTGCAGGCGCCGCTGCAACTGCGCCACCGGTCACCTTCTGATAGCGTGATTTCTTGTTAACGAGGTAATCTAATGTCTACAAGCATTTAATACCGGATTGTGTAAGACTTAAAAAAAAAAATAGAAATTAGGAGTTTTTTTTTCCGACAAATTTGCATCCCTTAGTTCTTTCTTTTTTGCGTTTCACTGTTACTGTTCGCATTTAATAGTACATTCGAAAGCTATAGAAATGTATTGTCATAGTAAACTAGAAATAGGCAGCCTTCACGGTATTGCGCACTGCCCAAGGAGGGGCAAAGAACAGTCTCCTGGCACCAGCATGACGTCATCCCCGGTCGGACAGGTGATCAGCGAGGAGCCAACACAGATGAGCGACGCGGCCCTGCCTCGTTCACGTCTATGCTCGTCTGCGCAAGCCACGCCCTGTGCATACAAGAACAGCTTGTCGCTATCCGCAGCGCCCGCACGCGCGCGTCGTCTCCGCTGAGCGTTCTCTTCACCCCGCACCAACTATAGTCCGAGGCGGGATGAGAATATAAGAACTTTGCACACGGCTTTGTCTAAGTGCTTTGAAATATTGTGCTTGCGTACTTGAAACTACATTCACTTTTTTATAAATTTTTCTGTTGAGTCATGCAGAACACTGGCGAGATAGTGAACAAACAACAACACTCCACTCACTACTTTTTGCGCTATGGATGCATTCTTACTGCATTAGAGTGACTGCAGAATTTCAAGACGCGTCGGCTGGGTAGCGGAGTGATCCTGAGAAGGCATACTATCACAAAGGTATGCCAAGACGCATTGGAATCTTAGCATAACCTGTGAGCTCCAATGTTTGCGATTAAAAAAACAAACTAGAAAATTAATTCATTCTTTTTTTATAACACGCTTGTACTCTTGAACAATATGCAGAAGGACGTTCCATGAATAGTTACCTAATGCAAAAACTTATTTTTTTACAAAAGGAAGTCGGCGCCTCGGCACTACGTTGGCAGGAACTCTCAGTAATAGTAATAATAATTGATTTATAAGGTTAAAACACAAGACAGCGTTGCTCAGGGGGGCTCAGGGCTAGCGGTCTCTCTACTCGTCTCGTCGGAAAGATCATTTTCTGCTAAGGCCAGGGAGCCTGAACATTTCCGAGTTCTATAGCCTTGTCGGCGCCAGTATCTGCTCCACAGTCCTTTCTTCACAGCGGACTTGAGCAGGGAGAGCAGATCATGTTGCTCCAATTATTACCACAGGTGGCCTTCGACATGCGTGAGCACAATTCTTGCTGATAAATGAAGAAGTTCTACATCTGTTTGTGAAATAGATCAAGGTCCACACACACGTCATAGTGTGTAGCTTCGCAGGCATTCCGTACCAATGTGAGAGTGGCTTGGAGACAGATTTCTGCTACAGGGTACAACGCCCCCTCTTCGTGAACTTCAGGAGAAGCGAATCGTTGAATTCCGTGTACTTTCCGTTTCATGCGAATGATGCATGACTGTCTCTAAAAGCCTAGTGGATGCAGGGGGCAGTGGGAAAAATTAACTCGCTACAAGGGTGGGTACATTTAGTTATGAACTCAGCTCATAAGATTATGCTTGCTAGAGAGAGTAAGGATGCTTTATTTCCTGCAACTGCAAATTAGTTTTTATTTTTCTTTCGGTGCTTCATCGTGTCGTGATACATCGTCAAATGCCACCATCGTCTGTTGCTTTTATATTTACAGGGCACGAAAAGGCTCAGCTCGCTTTATTTCCTCTTTCCCAATTTCTTTATCAATTTCTTTTACTTTCATTTGCAAGCCGCGGCGGTCGCGTTTCGATGGAGGCGAAACGTAAGAGGCGCCCGTGTGCTATGCGATGTCAGAGCACGTTAAAGATCCCCAGGTGGCCAAAATTATTCCGGGGACCTCCACTACGGCACCTCTTTCTCTCTTTCTTCTTTCGCTCCAACCTTCCTCCCTTCCCTTACGGCGCGGTTCAGGTGTCCGCCGATATATGTTAAGCAGATACTGCGTCACTTGCTTTCCTCAAAAACCAATTTACCAATTTTTATTTCCAAGAAATCTGCTTGTCTTTTATACGATTGTTCTCGCGTCCAACTCAGCTCTTCATCTGTATACCTGAAATAGATCTCACTTCATGTACCCTCCCAAGCAGGCGTTTCTAAGAATTTATACACTTTTGCAATCTTCATTTTATTGTAGCAATATTGACACGTGGATTAGAGGTAGAAGAAGAAAGAGAGCGCCATTGGTGGAAGTAGACGACGCTGAAGTGTAGGTCCGTAGTGACGCTGTGCGAAGTGCGCAGGTCGGGAAGCGTATTCAGCACTGCTCCACCGGATGTGTAACAGATGTTACACTGCAAAGGAACCGCAGCGGCTGAAAGAGGGCACCAGAAAAACGGACCTTCACGTCAATACTTCTACCGATTGCGCTCTCTTTCTTCTTCTACCTCTAATCCACGTGTCACTGTTACAATATTTCAGCGTTGTGCAATTATTTTTTATGCCAAATGCCTTCATCCGCAATGTGCTTTCTTCTTCTTCCCATTCGTTCTCGGCATCTATTCATTAAATTTCATCCTCTCTATCAAAACCATTCATTGCTAATACAAGCTGCAGACTGTTAACAAAATTTGCAAGCTTTCAGCGTCAGTTCAGATTATTTCTTTTCCACCCGTACTTTTCTCTGGCGCGCACCACTAGGCCGTGTGAAAACTTGCAACCTATCCATTCCATCTCCGGCTGGCAATTTCGCATCTTCCTGAAAACTTCTAAACACATACTGCATCATTCCGCAGCGCGCATTATTCTTGCAGGGGTACGCCGTATTTCCGCTCCGCTATCCTCTCTTCCTTTCAGGAAGCATAATTAACAAAACAACACATCATCACTTTTACCACTCACATATCGGAGCTTTTGGTTCTCTTTGAGGAGAAATTGCTCTACACACCAGTCGCTTGGTTTCAGAAACAATATATTTTATATTTGTTTCGTTTTTTTCCAAGGTTCGCGGGTCATCACTCGTTATCTGACTTGCAAAATTCAAAAATTAGATCGTGACTGCAGACTACGAAAAATATAAATATTATGATGTTCAAGGTAGCTTCCAAATGATCTTTAGTAGCTCTCGGAACCTTAATGCCAGATAAGCTGTGCTCTTGTCCAATTCACTATTTTTGTGGGAAATTTCTTCCCCTCTGTCCAATATTTCTAGGATTGATTGTACTATACTTACGGCCAAGTGAGTCTCCTGAGAAGTTGTGACGAAAACACGCGAAATTTCTGCGATTTCAGTTCGATAAGAATGTTGGAGAAGTTTTGAGTGAAAGCAGCACACTATTCAAAGTTTCCCCTTTGAGTTAAGGGATGCACTTCTCTTTAATTAAACCTTTAAAGCTTCAAACTGACTTCGCAATAAATGCAATCAAAAATCCAGCGTGTGACAAGTTGTATCTAAGCACTATCGCCGAAAAGAGTGGAAGATAAAGCAACGAACAGTGTTTAGTTGTGTCAAGCTTTACTCTGAATTGAAACTGCTGTGAATGCACCCCCATTCTTATATCTCACTAGCTGCAAATGATAGTCATTTCCACTTAGATTCGCCATGTTTGAATAAATTTGATACCTCTTCAAGCGCCTTTGTTGATTTATTTTAAAGCTGCTTCTCAACAGAGCCTGATGCTTTATTCGAGGCAGTTGGCGAAAATTTTTAAATATTGGGCACTGAAGATAAAAGATCGTTGTAATTTTGTCGACCGATCGTGCATACATTTCTCAAGGCGACCCTGTCAGTTGATAACCACTGGGTTGGCAAAGCGTAGGTAATAAGGTTAGCTTAGGTTTTCGACCGCACGTCCAGGAATATTTATGTCCTTGTTTTATAGCTCGCTTTCTATCATAGAACCCTTAACTGGCTTAAAATTACCCATCTTCTTTCATTGTGACGAAGTCTTATTTTGCTTAGGAATAAGTCTATACAGCACTGGCCGAATATTTTTCTTCCATGCCCAAAACTGGCTCAGCATTGTCGGCAGCCGCCACTGATAGACATAGTAATATGGACCAAGTTGCGAAAAGGAAACAACATTCAAAGATGCTGCCTGTTTAGAGATTCTTCTTAAAACCTCATCGAAAACTCGTCCTTGTCAGTTCCAAGATCGGTGGTTAGCCAGAAGCAGTTAGATGAGCACTAGCAGGCTTGAGGAAGAACAAAATCGTTACTTTAAAGCCTTATGCATCGGTGAGTGATGAAAACACTGAATGCCATTTTTGTTTGCTCCAGTAAACCGCATTTAACTGCATCCTCCCTTCTATAGCCCAATTGCCATATTCCTTCCCTGAAAAGAACAGAGAATGACTAATCATCGCCACGAATTACTGCTACATGTGCCCGCAAAGCAATATATTGGTAGCATCTGTCAAGCGGCTAGAGGCTAACTCATAATGAAATTGCTTTTTAATGAAGTAAATTTAAAACTCCTCTGCTTTATAACCTGCGCTACCGTCGCAGAGCATACTGGCACTTTTGCATTTCGCCTGCATCGATATTCCGCTACCGCGGCACGAAAGGAACCCGCGACCCTGAAATGAGCAACCGAATGCCAAAAGCACTGAGCCACCGCGGCGGTTTACGCAAGTGGATTCCATTTAATGTAGGCTATGAAATCGAAATCAAAAACAGGAGCACAGAAACTGCGCTGAGCAATATGAAAGACAAATCAGTCGTTCAAGCATCTGCAACTCTATCGTATCGCTGCAAACGTTGCATCGTGCCGCTTGCGGGTCGATGAGCTTAATGATAAAGTACAGACATGAAGGCTTGGCATTTCGGGAATGGTAAAGGGATGAGAAGGAGGAGGTTCAGCATTAAGAGACGACCATTCCATCTGTTAATTAAATACATTCCTGATGATACACTACGTATCCACCCTGAAGATGACCCCGTCGTACTAAGCGCTAGTGCGGCGGATTTCACTCTACTTTCAGGCGCTGGGGTAGTTACAGAACGAAGTTGCGCTAGCCGAACTTTAAAAGGCGTGATGAGCTCTAAGTTGCTTGAGCATTTTTCCAGCAATGTCAGAGCATGAATAAAAATAAACAGAATCTTTTCCAGACGTTATATGCTATTCTGAAAGCCCGTCTAAAAAAATAAAAATTACATTTTTCGAGAAATCAGAGTCATTAAGCTACAGTTTCGCAAAGCTACTTTTTCTTTAGAAACGAGATAAGAAGACGGCAAAATCTGCACCATGACAGCAGAGGTCATGACGAAATCGAGGAATGTGAAATATAAAACAATTATTGCATTAAGGGTGCGTTCACTTTAAATGAACGTACGCATGGCTTGCAGCGAGCGGAAATCGTAAAATGTACCTCTTTCAATTTGTGCATGCACTATACCGGAAGCCATAACTGTGATCGGATGATTTCAATATGTGTATTTTTCCTTCTTATGATTTGTACACGGCTCTTACTTTTTATCCTATTGTTTTTTTTTTTGCAAAGGCTTGCTGATGAGTCGACGTCCAACTGTCTTAACTTAGATGAAAAATATGGTATATGAATAGGGTTGTTCGTTTTCGGGTAAAACCCGATTTTACCCAATTTTTGCACCCCGAACGTGTTTCTAAAATATCGGGTAAAACCCGATTTTTCCCGATTTCTGAAACAATTGTGCCCACGGAATTGCTGTGCCTCCAGTCTCATACAAAGAAGAAAACCAGTTGACATTGTGGAAACTGGGAGCTGTACTCGATCCGTTCTAGAAGCGGCTGCTGAGTCAGTCGTTTGATGACTACCGACCCCTCTTTATTTCCGTGATGGACGATGTAGGCTCGCTTCGCGAGGAGTTTAACCAGTACTTGCTGAAAGCAAGCCCCACAAATGAAGGTGTTGAAGTGATGGACTAATGGAACGACGCAACTGTGCGTTACCCAAGGCTAGCAAATGCAGCGTTGTCATTGTTGTGCCCAGCTAATGGCAGCTGTGACGTTCAGCGAACGTTCTCTCAGCTAAGGTGTACCTGCAGAGACCAGACAGGTCTCGGATGGAAACTGAGATGTTGCGCATGCAGATGATTATGTATGTTAATAAGGACGTGTAGAACGTCGACGAGGAGCCCTCGTGAATAAAATGTTTCTTTTCTCAAAACTGACCGTTGCCTCTCACTGCGAGTAATAATTAATTTCATTTTCATTTATTTCATTTATTGAACCCTCAAGGCCAAAGGCATTAAAGAGGGGAGTGGTTACAAAACATGAAGATACATAAACAGATGCAATGCATGATACAAAACAAAGATTATATTCCTGTTATACAATGTTAGCTAGTGCAGAACGAAAATGCTGGTTATCACTTAGGTCGACGATATCTGCGGGAAGGCGGTTCCATTCGCGTGATGTACGAGGCAAGAAAGACTGAAATCAAGTTACAGTGTTATACGTTTCAATGCCAACTTTGTGACGATGATCAATGCAGTTTGACACGTACCTGGCGGAGGAAATGAGGGCATCATGTAGCATGGGATGATGGTATAGTTTATGAAAGAGGCTCAAACGAATTGTCTGCCGGCGGGATGCTAAAAGAGGCAAAGAAAGATTAGCTTTCATGCTTGTTACACTTGCGGTACGGTTAAAGTTACCAAAGAAACGCAAAATTTTTCTATACTTTCTTGAAAGCAGCCCAAAATATGGCTCTAATTGTTACACACCGGTTACAGCAAATCGAATAAGTTATTAGTTCGCAAATTTAACCCGATAAAACTCGAATTTCGGAAATTTTCCACGAAAAACCCGATTTCTCCCCTATTATCCAGCCGAAAAATAAAGCCCGATTTTTACCCCCCGAATTTGAAAAAATTTAAAACCCGAAAACGAATAACCCGATATATGAACTATGGACTTTAAAGAAACAACTACCGTTCAGCTTTTCAGCATTCCAGTGGTTATCAAACTGTCCGGCTCTGCTTATATCCCTATACATTACTAAGTTAATGGTTCAAGAGAATTCATGATATTCTGAAATGGCTGCGAGCAAAAGTGGTCGATGGCACTTTAATTATTGCGGATAGAAAGTTGTGCAAGCTACCGCAGTACTATGAGTGCGCGTGGCAGCCAGAGTTTGCGTGCTACAATCTTTATCAGAAAACATTTGCTTTGAGTTATGATGAGTAGGCTTGCAATTGTTGAGGATGTCGTTACGAGCAAAGATAAATAACAGAAACAATAATAACGTTTGTAAAAAGAATTCGCCAAGCTCCATCGGGGTACCCGGCCTGTTCAACTGAAGTCAGACTCGTAATTTCGGTCTTGTTTTTCGAATTTCCAGATAATGAAGCGGGAAATGCGAAGCAGACTGGCTTATTTCAAAGCAGATTGTATCCAACCGGAAAGCAGGGCTTTCGCAGTTGGCACAAGCACTCTTAAAACAGAAACGTGCTTAAAATTTTTATTGCATCATTGAACTTTCTATCTGAATAATAAATAGAAACGCTTTGGCTTGTTCTTTTTTCAATCTGTCAGTTTTGAGAACAAATGTTGTCTATTTACGGTCTATTTCCGCAAAGAGGCTTCGCATTCTCTCGGGGAAACGGTTTGCCGCTTTCTGTTTGTATGGTTTTATTCGAAATGTAGAACCACGGCCGCTAGATACAAAGCGCAAAGCGAGGTGCGGCCCGCCACGTCGCACAGAACTTGGGCCTAGTTCTCTGTGCGCCCGCCGCGGCGCCACTGCTCGGGGACAACTGCTCGCAGGGAAACGCCGCGACAGATGCGTCGGTACGCCCGTTGGTGGCTGTTTGAGGGCGTAAACAGTGCGCTTCTAGTGCCTCATTAAAGACTGCATTTTTCAGTCGTCATTGAAAGCGCCGATTA